>NC_051063.1:175404392-175496296 GCF_004664715.2 Peromyscus leucopus | reverse complement strand
GGACAAGGATCAAGGATCAAGGCCCAAGGAAGGCTTGGGAAAGAGGCTGAAGGTCCAGAGAATGAATCATCCTATGTACTTGATTATTGAACTCCTCTTCTGGTTAAGTCACCTTTTGATGGGCATTTTACATGGGATACATGGCATTTCACATTCTTTGCTCTGCAGATCAGTACAAATATTTCTTCCTCAAATGTCTCTCTCTCCAATTTTTCATTATTTTTTCTTCTTTTGTTTTTTTTTTCCTTTTTCTCTAACAGTACATACTGATCTCTCCTTCCTTTTCTACTGTTATTATCAATCCACATAAGTCCAACAAATGGGTCACAGAATTTATTAATATATAAATTGAGGAAATACATTCACGATTATAGAAAGGAATTGACAGAGGAAGTTGTCCTGTGGTTTGACCCAGAGCAAATCTACCTTACAAGCAGGACCAAGGAGAGGGGGCCTGTGTATCTAACTCCTTATAAGAGGTCAAGTACAATGGCAGGAAGCACTGCCTCCTTGGTGCCATATAATCCCTTTCAGATATTATATGAAACAGATATCTACAGAAAGCTTTACCCAAACACCAAAGAATATACCTTATTCTCCAAAACTGATGACATGCTCGGTCACAAAGCAAATCTCAAAGATACAAAAAAGTTGCAATAACTCCCTGTATCTTATGAGATTTAAAGGATTAAAGTTGGAGTTCAACAACACAAACCATAGAAAGTCTAAAAACTCATGGAAACTGAACAAATTCTCTACTGAATTATGACTGTGTCAAGGAAGAAATTAAAAAAAAATAAAAGACTTCCTAAAATGCAATGCAAATGAGTGTACAACATACCCAAAGTTATGGTACACACTGAAAGTGGTGCTTTTCAAAGGATAACCAGACTGCAACTCACAACTCCAGGGAGGCTACCTAGTAAAGAGGACCCTAAGAAACACACAGGGATCACCCAATGACAGAGAAATGGATGAGATCTACATGAGCAAATTGGACATGAGAGGGGTGGGGTAATGGAGGTCAAGGGTCAGAGGAAAGAGAGCTTAGGGCAGTGGGAGTTCCCAGCTGGATCAAGAGCAGAGTAGGAGAACAAGGAAAGAGATACCATGATAAATGAAGACCCCATGGGAATAGGAAGAAGCAGAGTGCTAGAGAGGTCCCCAGAAATCCACAGATACCTCCACTATAGACAAGTGGCAATGGTTGAGAGTGCCTGAGCTGACCTACTCTGGTGATCAGATGGCAAACACCCTAACTGTCATGATAGAACTCTCATCCTGTGACTGATGGGAGCAGATGCAGAGATCCATGGCCAAGCTCCAGGTGGAGCTCCGGAGGCCAATCTGCATGAGAAAGAGAGGAGGGATTATATGAGCAAGAGATATTGAGGCCATGATTGGAAAAAGCACAGGGACAAATAGCCAAAATAGTGGAAACACATGCCCTGTGAACCAATAGCTGAGGAGCCCCCGTGGAACTGGACCAGGCCCTCTGGATAAGTGAGACAGTTGATTAGCTTGAACTGTTTGGGAGGCCCCCAGGCAGTGTAACCAGGACCAGGGCCTATGCTGAGACATTTTGCTCAGCCTTGGTGTAGGGAGGAGGGGACTGGGCAGGCCTCAATTGAATCTACCAGGCTGGGTTGACTCCCTAGGGGAGACCTTGCCCTGGAGGAGGTAGGAATGGGTGGTGGCTTGGGGGGAAGGCTGGGGAGTGAGAGGAGGGAGGATGGGGCAATCTGTGGCTGAAATGTAAAATTAAATTAATTTTAAAATAAAAATATTTTAAAAAAGAAAAGAAAGTGGTGCTTTTGATGTATAAATGAAGATGGCTGGGGTTATTCTGGGCAGGCCACTTGTGTGAAACTCAACTAGTGGCTGGGCAATTCATTTCTTCATGCTGATGCCCCTTCCCCATCTCAGGACCTGAACCCAGGCTGTGGCTGCACCACAGCAGATGGCCAGACCCCAGTCATCTACATGGCCCTCAATGATAACCGAAGCCCAGACATCAACTCAGACCTTCCTGCTTCAGGCCCATGGACCCAGACAAGGTCCTCTGCAGCATCCCTTCCCTGAATGACTCCATGGATCCTGGGTGACAGTGCAGGCCACTCAGATCAGAATGTTCCTGGTGGCAGCAGGGCCCTTATGGCCACAGGTTGTATTACCACATGGCTGTGGCATTACTAGTCTACTGGAATGCTGCTCCTTGGATGGCTGTCTGAGTCTCCTCGACTCTGACCTTCTTTCACCCTTTATTCTGTTTGACTTTCCTGCCTAGCTATATTCTGCCTGGCCGTAGACCAAATCAGCTTTATTTATCAACCAACAAGAGCAACACATATTCACAGTGTACAGAAAGACATCCCATAACAATTCCCCCTTTCTGTCTAATCAAAAATGAAGGTTTCCATTTTAACTGAGTAAAATTTCATGTAACAAAACAGTTATCAAGCAAGAATCACAGTTACAATATCTAGTCTATTTGGATTTGGTAAAATTTAAAAAATACTCTATCATCTATACTATCTTTGTGAGTCTAAAGTTTCATCTATAACTAACTTTTATCATAACTAAGGAAAACTATAATTATAGCTACCTAGTCTTCAATTCCATCAAAGACCCTAGAAGGATATAATGTTACCTGAGTAAACAGGAAGTGCATTCCAAGCAACTTCTGAAATTCTAGAAATGACAGAGATTTCTTGCTAACTAGACAGACACCCAAAGTTCTTCTGTAATATTGGGTTTATTAGTTGCTTTCTTCTGTGTCCTGCAGAATGTCTGGTACTTTTCTCTGTGAGGCAGGAACCTGAAGGCAAATCTTGCCTTGTTTTGGCAAAGTTCAGTGGTCACCTTTCTATGGTCTGGAATGTCTAGTTCATACAACATACTGTCAAGCAGTCCAGGCAAGATTAGTTTCTTGCCCAAATGGGTACACTGCTATATTGAAAGCAAATTACATAAGAAAATTCCTCAATGCTCATCATCTCTGAGGTGAATTGGTACCTCATCGCCATAAAAACTCTATGTTAACAAAATATTTTAAATGCCACATTCTTTTTTTTAACATTTACATTTGTTTATTCCCATAGTGCTATATTCACAAAACTACTAATTAACTTTCCATCTTTGTTATTAATGGTTACGGTTATCTATTAACTTGACAAGACAAAGAAATCCCTGGAAGATAGCTTCCAAATGAACCTCTAGGGAATTTTTTAGATTGAGTTAGCCTCTAGGCATACTTGTAAGGAATACTACATATTAGGTTAATTGAGGTACAGAGACCCACCTTAGTTACAGGCCTAAACTTTCTTTTTTTTAATTAAAAGATTTTCTATACATCTTACACACCAACCACAGATTCCCCTGTCCTCCCACCTCCCTCCACCCAGCATTCTTCCCCAAAATGCACCCCCCCATTCCCACCTCCTCCAAGGCAAGGTCTTCCATGGGGAGTCAGCAAAGCTTGGTACATTCAGTTGTAGCAGCTCCAAGACCCTCCTCCCTGCACCAAGGCTGAGCAAAGTGTCTCACCATAAGCACTAGGTTCCAAAAAGCCTGCTCATGCACTAGGAACAGGTCTCAATCCCATTGCCTGGGGGGAACTAAACAGTTCAAGCTAAACAACAGACTCACTTAGCCAGAGGTGCTAGTCAGTACCATGGGGGCTCCTCAGCTATTGGCCCACAGTTCATGTGTTTCCACAAGTTTGGTTAGTTGCCTCTGTACTTTTTCCAATCACAGTATCAATATTTCTGGCTCATAGAATCCCCCCTCTCTCTTATCATTTGGACTCCAGGAGCTCTGCCTGGGACCCAGCTGTGGATTTCTACATCTTCTTTCTTCAGTCACTGGATGAAGGGTCTATGATGACAATTAGGGTATTCAGCCTTCTGATCACCAGAGGAGGCCAGCTCAGGCAACTTCTCAACTATTGCCAGTAGTCTATGGTGGAGTCATCCTTGTGGATTCCTGGGAACCTCCCTAGAACTCTGCTTCTCCCTATTCCCATGGTGTCTTCATTTATCATGGTATCTCTTTCCTTGACCTCCCACTCTGTTCCTGCTCCAGCTCAAACCTCCCACTCCTCTAAGCCCACATCCCCCATCCCTTGCCCTCCATTAACCCCACTCACCTCCAGCTTGCTCATGTAGATCTCATCCATTATCCATAATTGGGCAATCCATGCACCCTTCCTAGGGTCCTCCTTACTAGCTAGCCTTTCTGGAACTGTGGGTTCTAGTCTGGTTATCTTTTGCTTTATATCTAGTATCCATTTATGAGTGAGTACATACCATGTTTGTCTTTCTGAGTCTGGGTTACTTCACTCAGGATGATATTTTCTAGTTCCATCCATTTGCCTGCAGACCTCATGGTGTCATTTTTTTCTCTGCTGAGTACTACTCCATTATGTATATGTACCACATTTTCTTTGTCCATTCTTCAGTTGAGGGGCATCTAGGTTGTATCCATGTTCTGGCTATTACAAGTAATGCTGCTATGAACATAGTTGAGCATGTGTCCTTGTGGTATGATTGAACATCCCCTGGGTATATGCCCAAGAGTGGTATAACTGGGTCTTGAGAAAGACTGGTTCACAATTTTCTAAGAAAGCGCCATACTGATTTCCAAAGTTGTTGTACAAGTTTGCATTCCCACCAAGAGTGGAAGAATGTTCCCCTTCCTCCACATCATCTCGAACATAAGCTGTCTTCATTGTTTTTGTTCTTAGCCATTCTGACAGTTGTAAGATGGTATCTCAGTCATCACCAATTTCCCTGATGACTAAGGATGTTGAGCAATTCCTTAAATGTCTTTCAGCCATTTGAGATTCTTCTGTTGAGAAGTCTCTGTTTAGCTCTGTACTCCATTTTTTAATTGGACTCTTGGGTATTTTGATGTCTAATTTCTTGAGTTCTTTATATATTCTGGATATCAATCCTCTGTTAGATGTGGGGTTGGTGAAGATCTTTTCCCATTCTGTAGGCTGTCATTTTTTCTTGTTGACTGTGTCCTTTGCTTTACAAAAGCTTCTCAGTTTCAAGAGGTCCCATTGATTGAGTGTTTCTCTCAGTGTCTGTGCAATGGTGTTATATTTAAGAAGTGATCTCCAGTGCCAATGCATTCAAGACTACTTCCTACTTTCTCTTCTATCAAGTTCAGAGTAACTGGATTTATGTTGAGTTCTTTGATCCACTTGGATATGAGTTTTGTGCATGGTGACAGATATGGATCTATTTGCATTCTTCTACATGTTGACATCCAGTTACGTGAGCACCAGTTGTTGAAGATGCTTTCTTTTTTCATTTGTACAGTTTTGGATTCTTTGTCAAAAATCTGGTGTTCATACCTGTGCGAAAAAATGTCAGGATCTTCAGTTTGATTCCATTGGTCCACATATCAGTTTTTATGCCAATACCAAGCTGTTTTTATTACTGTAGCTCTAAAGTAGAGCTTGAAGTCATGGATCATGTTACCTCCAGAGGTTGCTTTGTTGCACAGGATTCTTTTAGCTATCCTGGGTTATTTGTGTTTCCATAGAAAGTTGAGTATTATTCTTTCCAGTGTGAAAAATTGTGTTGGGATTTTGATGGGGATTGCATTGAATCTGTAGATTGCTTTTGGTAAGATTGCCATTTTTACTATGTTAATCCTACCTATCCACGAACATAGGACTGGTTGTTATTCTTGGTCTAATAGGAGCTCTTGGTCTAATCCAGTCTCTTGGTCCAATCTGTGCTGTTCTCAATTGGTGTAGTGTGTGCTTATGTCTCCAGTTTTCACTTGTGTTCCTGGGGGCTGTTTTCTTGGTGAGGGAGCTGCAGAAAGGGCAGCTGGCCACTCTCTGGGGCTCCAATGGATTGGGGGAGGGGTGCAGGATGTGCCCCCAGGGCATAGGGGCTAGAGACCTGGTGTTACCAGTTTGGAGATGGGGCCTTACCTGTTCCCAATCTAGGCAGATTGGTCTTATGTCTGGTTTTCACTGGTGTCACGGGGGAATGTTTCCTTGGCGAGGGGCGCAGGGGAAGGGTCAGCTAGCCCAACTCTGGGGATCCAGTAGCTTGGTGGAGGGGTACAGGATGTGCCCCCAGGGCCTAGGGGCTAGGGAACTGGTCTGCCCAGTACAGAGATGGGGCCTTACCTGTTCCTAATCTGGGCAGGTTGGGCTTATGTTTCTGGTTTTCTTTTTTTTTTTCTTTTTTTTTTTTGGTTTTTCAAAGCAGGGTTTCTCTGTGTAGCTTTGCACCTTTCCTGGAACTCACTTTGGAGACCAAGCTGGCCTCGAACTCACAGAGATCCTCCTGCCTCTGCCTCCTGAGTGCTGGAATTAAAGGCATGTGCCACCACCGACTGACCTGGTTTTCACTTTAAATGCCATATTCTATAGGTCTTTGAAGTATTTGAAGACCATCTATCTAAAATATATCTCTATATGATTCTGAAAACATACTTAATTATCTATAAATTTGATTATGATAGACAACTAACTACTAACTGATATTTCTTGAATATCTTAAATAGTATATAATAATAGTTTTCAAATATTAGAACTTTAGATTATATTTTTTAAAACTGCATAGGTATAGTATCTTAAACAAAAGTAGAAATATACAGACAGTACAACAAAATTGACTTTAAATTTATGTCAATAAACTAAAATCCATACCAATGTAAAATATTTTGGGATTAACAGTTGTTTGTAAGATTAAAGTAGATTCAATAATCTACCCTTTCTTAAATCATGATAATCTACTCTTTTTCCCATCATTTCTATATCATATTCCCTTTTCTTCTTTAGAAAGATACTGACTGTGACCATTAACCATTTATAACCAACCTCCCTTCAATGAAAACAAACATTCATAAATAATATTTGAGGAATTTGGGTATAGTTCTCATGACTACTTCCTGCTGATTGTGGGTGTTGGTAATCTTATGGGGATCCTAAGAAAATTTACCATTATGGTCAAGTCCTGAGTGGGTTATTTTGTGTAGCTGGGCCATCTCAGCCAGAAGCATTGAAACTGTTTTGGATGCAGAACTCAGAAGAAACTGTAAGTGAGGTGTATTGAATTGTTGGATCATCTGGGACATCTGTTTTATTGGTGTCTGGTCCACTTGTTCTGAAAATATAGAAACTTCTAAAGGTAGCATACATATCTGCATCAATATAAATATAAACTGTATTGTATACAAACCAGTCAAAGATAATTTTTGTTTTATATTGAGGCAGGTAAAATATATGTTACATGTCTTATAGTTACTTTAGGTTTATTTTCTCATGTCTGTATTTAAGATTTCATGGGGTCTTCCCAAATAAAATCTGATTTTTCTTAATCCATAATAAATCTATAGTCTCTCATTTCCTGCGTAAACAAAAGCAGAACCTCTTTTTCAAAGTAACATATCTTCTGACTTAAACATTGGAAACAAGATTTTTCCAGAATATACAGGTTGGTTTAATCCAGCAGCCTCTACAACTAAATGCCTCATAGCAGTTAAAAATCCCAAGACAACATAATAATATACAGAATCTAAACTGTCTATGTATTTTCCATCTTTATGTGGCTTTTATATTTTTTTTATTTCCTTTTTAATGAATATTTTATTATTTTAAAACTATATATCTTTTTATGACTTTCTATACTTTCTCTTTTTTCTCTCAAGTCTGCACATATTTTTTAAATAATGTGACTCATTTAGAGGATTTTTCCATCTGAATCTGTTTTATTGTATAATCTTTTTCTCATCACTGCTTTAAACTGCTAAGGAGGCAAGTACCAAAGTGGTGGCTTTGGCTATTGGCTCTGCCCTGCTCATCTTCCCAACATGGCAGAGGTATCCAGGAGAGTTGCACTTATCCCCCTAACTCTGAGGTCCATGATGCCATCAGGTAGCATGAAGCTGGCCCACAAACCTTTTTTTTTGTCTGTATGAGTAATAGATAAATACACCATGCAGCATGCTGCATGGTTTGAAGACACCTCTGTGTACCTCGACAGGAGTCTGTCATGTTATGCTGAAGCTGAAATGCTGCAGCATCTCTGTACTGTGGCCTGCATAAGAGACTAGGAAGCTGCGGGGGTTTTTTTGGGGGGGTTGTTGTTGTTGTTGCTCCATTTATGTGTTCTAGAACATTTTTTTGAGCTTTCTTTGGTCTTATGTGGGAATTCCTGCCCCATATGGGGTGCCATCTGTAAATATAGACTGTTCTTTCCCATCCAGTGCCACAGTCACTTTTAAAATAATCATTGAGAGGCTTAATATCAACTACAAACACATATTCACAGCACACAGAAATACATCCCAAAGCAATTACATATATGTCTATATATAAATATGTAGAGAACATCATCTGGGCATTTAGTGTTGCTCATCTCTATATGTGTTTACATCAGAAAATTGGGATTGGATGACCCACTAGGGGCTCATCCCTGGAAATACTTAATCTTCCTCTCTCAATACTCAATACTTAATTGCCTACAACTCTTCATTTAGGGGAGGAACCATCTCCATCCATGCTGCCATGTCAATTGGTGTTGTCATTTTCAGGTCTGTTTAGATGGACACATGGTTGACATTTCTTGGATGCAGCTTCCCTGTCATATATAGAAAACACAATCTCACATGACATGACATGGTTCTCTGACTCTTACATTTCACCACCTCTTCTTCAGAGATGTGCCCTGAGCCTAAAACAAGAGGATTACGTTATATACATAGATCAATTTGGGCTGGGTACACTGAGGTGTTTCATTGCTCTCCACATTTGGACAAGTTTTGGGTTTCATTGGTGGCCTCCAACAGTGCAAAAAGAAGCTTCTTGGAGGATGCTGAAAGAAACACTTGTCTGTGGGTTTATCCACCACAGGGTGGAATATATCCTGAATCTCAGATCCAGGTATTAAAGCTACCATGATCTTTCTCTCCACTGGGCTGGAGTTGATGATTGTAGTTAGGTCAAACAGTGCTGTGCAGAGAGCACATAGATAGAGCACACAGAGAGGAGATAGCCCTGTGTGGGACCTCTGACCCTTGAAAAGGCATGTTCCCATGGGTATTAGTCACTAACCTCCCTGCCAACCAGAATCAGAAGAAAATAAATAAGAAAATGAATCATAGTCAGGTGCAAGAAGACCTGAGGGGTCAGAGATAGTGGGGACTCCATTCAGTGTGGGACAAACACAGACTTTTCATGTGTGAGCTGAGCTACAGATCTTGATGGTAGACAGACCAAAGACTGCCTTGTAGGATGAAGTGCTGTGTCCCTCCAGATGCACTGTCCTCAACTGCTCAGCTTGGACCAAAGCTCTTCAAGGCTTTGCTGTCTAAGGCTGTCCTACAGATAGTTGGTAATGAGAGTTCCATTGCACTTCACTGGGAAGCCTCACAGTCTGTCCTACAGACTTGACATGTAAACAAACACCTCAGACAGGATACCAGGAACAGGCTTCCTTTCAGCTCAGTGGTCCAGCAGGACCACAACATGAACCATGCTGCTCATGTTTCATGATGACTGACATGAGCCACTGGTTCCCTAAGGATGAAGAGTAAATATAGGAATGATCTAGGAAGGCGAAGGAACAAGGTAGTATTTGCAACAGAACTACCTTTGAACTTAGGTGTTAACACCCCTTCTCTTAGACACATTAACTGTATAGACAGCTGTCTTGAAGTTCAAGTAGAAACTGACTATCCAACCTCAACAAACTAGAAGCAAAAAATTGCGAAAAATGACCTCATGGCTGAGGTTGTATAACAGGTGTGCTGGTTAGTGTGTGTCACCTGACAATCTAGAGATATCTGAGGAACCTCAAGGAATTTCCTCCATCAGCATGCATTGTAGGTACATCTATACAGCATTAATTTAATTATTGATAGATGTGTGAGGGCACCTCCCACTGTGGATTGTAACATTCCTAGGCAGGTCATACTGGGATTTACAAGGAAAAGATAACTGAGGGAATGATGGAGAACAAGCCAGGAGGCATTGTTCCTCCATTGTCTCTCTCTAAGTTCCCATTGGTAAAAATAATGAAACAAATAAAGAATAACAGTAGAGAAAATTAAAGAATTAAAAGATTATTCTTCTAAGTTTTTAATGGTATTGATGACCTTTAATTACATTAACTTTGTTTTTTTAAAGACTAACATTATTGGCTATGTGGTGGTCACACATACCTTTAATTCCAGCACTTAGGAGGCATAAGGAGGTGGATCTCTGAGTTTAAGGACAGCCCAGTCTACAGAGCCAGATCTAAGAAAGCAAGACCTAAACAGAAACCTTGTCTCACACACACACAAAAAAAAATGAAACCAACAGAAAGATTAATAACACTAATACTAGAGGTGAAATTTGAGACCTTACTGTCTATTTTTCAGAATATTAAGAATTCCATTAGTATTCAAAAGCTATGTGCAAACAGTTGAGTGAGCTAGATGAAGCAGACAAATTCCTGGAAGCCCATAACCTAATGAGATGGAAGCCTGAAGAGACACAAAACTGATTCCATGTATAACACATACCTGAATCAATAAAGACATGTGACAAAGTGCAGAGTTTTAATGATGAAACTAGCCAAACTAGGTATAGAGGGTAGGCCATGCAGGAGGGGCCATGTGGAAACCCACAGTAGACTCAGTATTAGGTGGGGACACTGACAACTTTCACTCAAACACCAGGATCAATACCAGGATGCTGCTGTGGCCAAATCTGTTCTGTATTTCCTTAGGAGTCCTAGACAGAACAAGTAGGCAAGACATAGAAATGAATGGTGGCCAATCAATTGACTATGAAATATATATAACCAGGAAAAAGGACCCTGTGCATGATCACATTGTACATGCCACTCTCAGGATCAAACACAAAAATCCAGGATAGCTAAAAGAATCCTGTACAACAAAGCAACCTCTGGAGGCATCATGATCCCTGACTTCAAGCAGTACTATAGAGCTATAGTAATAAAAACAGCTTGGTATTGGCATAAAAAACCAACATGTGGACCAATGGAATCAAATTGAAGACCCTGACATTAATCCGCACAGGTATGAACACCTAATTTTTGACAAAGAATTTCTCAATGGAAGAATCTCAAATGGCTGAAAGACATTTAAGGAATTGCTCAACATCCTTAGTCATCAGGGGAATGCAAATCACAAGGACTATGAGATACCATCTTACAACTGTCAGAATGGCTAAGAACAAAAACAATGAAGACAGCTTATTTTCGAGATGATGTGGAGGAAGGGGAACATTCCTCCACTGTTGGTGGGAATGCAAACTTGTACAGCCACTTTGGAAATCAGTATGGAGGTTTCTCAGAAAATTGGGAGTCAATCTACCTCAAGACCCAGCTATACCACACTTGTGCATATACACAAGGAATGCTCAATCATACCACAAGGACACATGCTCAACTATGTTCATAGCAGCATTATTTGTAATAGCCAGAACCTGGAAACAACCTAGATGCCCCTCAACTGAAGAATGGACAAAGAAAATGTGGTACATATACACAATGGAGTAGTACTCAGCAGAGAAAAAAATTACACCATGAGGTCTGCAGGCAAATGGATGGATCTAGAAAAAATCATCCTGAGTGAGGTAACCCAGACTCAGAAAAACAAACATGGTATGTACTCACTCATAAATGGATACTAGATATAAAGCAAAAGATAACCAGATTGGAACCCACAGTTCCAGAAAGGCTAGCTAGTAAGGAGGACCCTAAGAAGGATGCATGGATCGCCCAGCAATGGAGAAAAGGATGAGATCTACATGAGCAAATGGGGGTGGGGTGGAGTAATAGAGGGCAAGGGATGGGGGATGAGAGCTTAGGGGTGCAGGAGGTTCGAGCTGGAGCAGGAACAGAGTAGGAGAGCAAGGAAAGAGGTACCATGATAAATGAAGACACCATGGGAATAGGAAGAAGATGAGTTCTAGGGAGTTTCCCAGGAATCCACAAGGATGACCCCACCATAGACTACTGGCAATAGTGGAGAGGGTACTTAAGCTGGCCTCCTCTGGTGATTGGATGGCCTAATACCTTAACTGTCATTGTAGAAATCTCATCCAGTGATTGATGGAAACAAATGCAGAGATCCTTGGCCAGGTCCCAAGTGGATCTCCAAGAGCCCAATCGATGAGAGAGAGGAGGGATTCTATGAGCAAGGGATACCGAGACTATGATTGGAAAAAATACAGAGACAACTAGGCAAACTAGTGGAGACACATGAACTGCGAACCAATAGCTGAGAAGCCCTCATGGTACTATACTAGGACATCTGGACAAGTCAGACAGTTGTTTAGCTTAAACTGTTTAGGGGGCATCCAGGCAGTGGGATTAGAACCTGTTCCTAGTGCATGAGCTGCCTTTTTGAGACCTAGTGCCTATGGTGAGACACTTTGCTCAGTCTTGGTGCAGAGACGAGGGGCTTAGACCTGCCTCAATTGAATGTACCAGGCTCTGCTGATCCCCCATGGGAGACCATGCCTTGGAGGAGGTGAGAATGGAGGATGGCTTGTGGGGAAAAGCTGGGTGGTGGGAAGAGGAAGGACAGGGGAATCTGTGGTTGGTATGTAAAATAAATAGAAAATCTCTTAATAAAAAAATAAAATAAAATAAATATTTAGGAACCAGTTATGTCCCCAAAGAAACATGGACAGACTCTTCTGTCACTCTTCCTTCCTTCACATGGATGACTGTTGTCTAGAGAGGCCTTGATTTTAGGTAAAACTATTGGAACATATGAGAGGATGGTAATCTTTATGCAAACAGTGCACCATTTAACAGGTGATTTACAGAATACAAAAGTTTGGGCAGTTCCTGAAATAAATCCCACACATTCTGAGGATAGATTATATATTTAATCCACAACTAAGCTCTTAAGCCCTTCACAGTATTGATTACTATATTGATGTCCTTATTTTCCTTTGGAGACTAAGTCTCATTATGAATGCTGGCCCTTCTTTGTGCATACATTTATCCCAGGATTACAGGCTTGAGTCACCATATGGTTGTACCTGAGTGGTAACTGAAAGTTTTTACCACATTACTTTTCTCCATTTTATACCCCTTTGATAAAGAAATGCCCTCACTCTGTTATAGGATGAGAGGAGAAGTTACTCATGCATCACGACCAGGCTGACAGGGAGACTGGTCTTCGAACTGACAGGGTTGAAGACCTCACACTTATACTCTCCAGCATCCTCGCTCCTGACAGGATCTATTCTGAGTCCACAATTCATGGGGGACAGGGACATCCTCTCTGTGAGCTGCAGACTCTGATTATTGAAGATCCAATGGATGGAGATTCCAATATCAGATGAGAGGCAACTGAAGAGCACAGAGCTCTGTACTGTGACTGTGGTATCAGAGACTCCCAGCAAGGGCATTGTCACAGGCTCTGTAAAGAAACAGAGGAGTGGACACAATGACATTAGTCCTTCAGAGATCTCAACCAGTCCCCCTATAGATTACACTTAATCAAGCCTCCATGGTAGGTAAGTTAGAAGTGTGACTATAATCATATCTTCTGCTTTGGATCTGTTCCCCATGGCCTGTGTGATCCTGATTCAAGCACTGTTACCTGTGCCTCAATTTCACTATAATATGACACACAGTGCATGATCATTGCCATGTGTATGAGTTAAGGTTAGGTGTGAACAATGGCCTGACCTTGGGATCTGGGTGAGCTGCTCATATCAGCAGTATCTGTTATTCTTTGCCAATGGAAGAGAATTTTTTTAAAGATTTATTTATTTATTTATTTATTTATTTATTTATTTATTTATTTATTTATTATGTATACAATATTCTGTCTGTATGTATTCCTACACACCAGAAGAGGGCACCAGATCTCATTGCAGATGGTTGTGAGCCACCATGTGGTTGCTGGGAATTGAACTCAGGACCTCTGGAAGAGCAGTCAGTGCTCTTAACCTCTGAGCCATCTCTCCAGCCCCAGAAGAGAATTTTTTAAACTCAACCTCTTAGGACAGGGAGCTGCCTGGAGAAACGTCCCTTCTGTGCCTTCTCCTGAGGACCTGACATTCCTCTGAAGTCTCCTAAGACCATCAGAAGAGTTGGTTTATGTCCTGGTTCCTGTCCACTGAGACTCAGGAGAAGGAGATGCCAGGTGACCTATGAACTGCAGCTGTCACAGCAGTGCACAGCTGGCTCCACACTCTATAGGACTTGGACAGTCAGTAAAGCCTTGTTCCCTCTCAGCTCTGACAGGAAGTCAAGTTCTAGCCTTGAAGAGATGCTCTCTAGTGTCAACTAAAGTTGAGTCTATGACAGAAGTCTGGAGCCAGTGCTTCTTCACTGACTGTATAGTAAGCTGGGCAGTGGTGAGTGGGTATCTACAGACTAAAAGAAAGGGTAGAAGGGAAGAGAGACAAATTCACAAATATGGAGACATATATTGTCTTTGGTAAAAAGGTAGAGCCCTGCATACTGAGAAGCTTAGGTGCATCAGTCACTGAGGTAGTTAACAGTGTCTGCCCAACTCAGATGAATAAGAAAATGACCTCCATGACCTCAGTGCATCTGAATGAGTCATACCCTCTGTGTAAAATCTCTCCCCAGATGTCTTCATGCTCACTGTCCTCACATGCCTGCTCACACACAGAATATGTGTGTGATGGGAGTGCCTTCTCCCACTTCTTCCTCTACAGACTGAGTCTTCACCTTCTGACCCCTTTGATCTTTTCCCTCTCTGGATGCAGTCAACCCCTGACTTCACTTAAAGATGGACCTCCTGGTCTATATTTTAATCCACTAGAGATGAGGCTTTGTTAGGAAAAACTAGTTTGATCTTTCTGGAAAGTCCAGTGCCTGGAAAGGCTCAGATATATGTGGGAGGATAAAATAACGAATGTCCCAGGACCTTGAATATCCAGGTGTTTATAAAATTCTCCTATTTGGAGCTACTGAAAACTAGTTAAATCTCTAGCGTACATTGCTATGCATGTGTGGGGAGTGGGCATGGATGGTTATGGGTGTGGGTGTTTGTGCAGGTGTATGCCATCTTATGAGTGTGCATGGGTACAAGTCACAACACCTACACTGAAATCAAGGGACAACTTGATGGTCCTGCCTGTGTCTTCTCTGTGTGTGAGTTTCAGTCCTCCAGACCACACAGTGAGCACAAGGCTGGTGATCATATCTGTGCCTTAGGACAACTCACCCCAGGGCTGTCTTCTGCTGTGTTCTCCCAGCATGTCCTCTGTAACACAGAATCCTAAATGAGCACCTAGTCTGCCCTGTGTTTTCAATGCTCTGAGAAGGTGAAATTGGCTCCCCATGGGAAGGTGACATGGATGTCTATGAAGGACATCCATGGAAAGGATGGAAAGGGACCAGCTGAGTGAGGCCTGGAACAGGGGACAGACTCATTCTCACTGGAGTCACCATTGAGGGTGCACTGTCATGAAGTCCAGAGGGATTGTGTAAGGACATTCATATGGGTGTGAAGCAGGAGGTGACCTGAGTCCTGGAGTCTGTTGCTCCATCATCCTAGGGAGAGTTTCAGAGGGACCTTCCAAATACCTGTGATGGTCAGCTGTGCATATGGTCTCTCTATGTCCTTCCTGGGATGCATCTGTCCTATGTAGGTGTATTAGCCATTGAGGGTGGGGTGCCAGAAGGATGGGGTGGTAACACAGGATCCTCTGGTAGAGTAGTGTGCTTAGTAACACAGGAAGCAGGCAGTAGGTCTGAGAATGCGGTCAGTGGCTCCAGGTGTGTAGACACTCAGGTGGAAACCAGGCTACAAGTTAAGCTCATATCTCCCAGAAACACATTTCAGGCTGTTGTGTGGACTTCTACTGTTGTCTAGTGGTTACTAAGGGACCTGCTTAAGTCTGGGTGCTGTCCAGTTCAGCAACTCTGTCACTGTTTGCCTACAAGGGAGAAAGTCTCCAGTAGGAACCCCAGAAGACAAGAAAGTCCAAGGAGGACATGTGTTCTCTGTTCCTCTTCTGGGGACTCTGAGCTTCCTGTGAGGTCACATAGTCCATCAGGACAGTTAGTTAATGGCATAGACTCTTGACCAGCTATTCTCTCACTGCTGAGTCTCTGGAGATGTGCAGGTAGCCTAGCCCAACTGTGACTTACAAGGAAGTACACTGGCTGCTTCCACATACCAATAAAGCCTTGTTCCCTGGCAGTTCTAACAGGAAGTCAAAATGGAGAAGTGACAAAAAGCTCCCCAGTGTCCTCTGGAGTCTAGCCAGAACAGAGATTTGCAGCCAGGGCTTCCTGGTGCTCACTATGAGGATCCCATGGCTTCCTCATCTAGGACCTGCCTGATTCCCACAGTATCATTCTCAGGGATGTCTGTATGGTAAGAGACCCATGTATCTGGCCTTTAGCTGAATTTCTGGGACTCAGTTTACCCAGCACAGGACATCCTCTCTGCAGATAAAGACAGGTGAGAGGTTCTGGTCTATCTATTCCTGTTTATCTACCCTATATGTGTCCTGCAATAAGGGCCTACAGACAAGATTGGGGACACAATGCAGTGGTGGAGAGAGAGCGGGAAAAGCCCAGTTCTGACAGTTCAGTGTATGAAGTAGGATAAGCTGTACCCAGCAGCTGCAGGCCATAGAGAGTCACTTACTGTTCACATGGAATTGCACGTGTGTCGTCACACTTCCCGAAACTCTGTTTAAAATTTGAAGTGTGTAATAGCCTGAGTCTTTCTCAGTGACATCTTGGAGCAGCAGGGATCCGTTGGTGTACACTGTCTCTCTTCCACTGTGTTCAAGCCCCTGGGTGATGGAATTTCTGGTTCTGCTGTGTTCTGCGATTTTAAAGACAGGACTGATATACACTCCTTTGTACCAGGAAAAGGCTTGCACATCTTCTGGCAGATTATGGACTTGGAGAAGAACGCTTTCCCCTTCGATAGCATTCCGTGGCACTGGTTCTATGGTGAGTGGGGCAGAAGGGAGAGGGTTGCAGCAAGTACAAGAGGAAGCTGGAAGGAAAAAGAGAAAAAGCCATCCTTTGGGATCATCATGCTTGCTGGAAAGAAGGCGACCTCTGTCCTGAGTAGATGGGTTCATCACTCAGCCTAGAGATGCAGTTGTGGGTGTGTCTATCCCACTTTTGTGGGAGGTCAGCAACATGACTTCCAGTCCCTCTGTACCCTAAATATGTCATTTCTCTCCATGGAACTCTCCCCTCAGGTATTTACATGGCTGCCCCTCACTGCCCTCAGTCAGACATTGTGCACATTCATGCACACTGAGGTTTGAGATGATGTCTCCTCTGACCTTTTCCTCTATACACCCTGGATCTTTACTTTCTGACTTTTTTCCCAGTTTCCTTTGAGGCTTCAGTCAACCTCTGACTTCACCTTCTAGATGTCCTTGCTGCTCTGCCCTGAAGCCTCCAGGACTAGGACTGGATGTAGGCAGGAGCACTATGGTCTTCTTGGCAGAATCAGGTAATGGAAAAGGCTCAGGATTAGACTGGCTGGCTTTATGTCAACTCGACACAAGCTAGAGTCAATTAGATAGCGGGAGCCTCAAATAAAAGTGCCAACAACAGACTGGCCTGTTGGAAAATCAGTAGGATTTTTTTTTTATTGTTGATTGATGCTGGAAGGTCCAACCCAATGAGACCATTTCCATTTCTGGGCTAGTGATCCTAGATGACATAAGACAGCAGGCTCAAAAAGCCATGAGGAGCATGCCAGTGAGCAGCACTCCTCCATTCTCTCTGCTTCCATTCCTGGCTTTTATTTAAGAAACTTTCCTGTTCAGAGCTACTAAATGCCACAGTTTGACATGCACTGCAAAAAACCATCATTCCCTGTCAACTCTGAGAGGAAGTAACATACCATACCAGATAAATGCTCCCCAGGTTCACATGTAGTTGAGTAGGAGATGACAGGGACCAGGACTTCCTGGTACTCACATCTCTGTGAGGTTGCTATGGTTTCCTCACATGTATGACTAGAGCCTCAGGAGACTGAGCTGACTCTGACATCTGGGCTGAGTTACTTTCTATCAAGTTCTTCCTTAATACAAAGGGGATCCAGACAATGGAGCCTGATCTATGGTCATTAGTCTCCACCATGTGTTTCCTGCACTAAGTGCTCAAACCCCTACATGGGGACACATTGCAGAGGGGAGGTTGTCACAGGCCAGGCATGACAATCCTGTGTGTCTCATCCCCACCTGACACAGAGAATGACCACAGAGAATCACTTACGGTCCACCTGGAGTTGCACATGTGCTGATTCTATTTTCACACCTCTACTCATAGTCCGTAGGGTGTAGAATCCCATGTCTTCACATGTGACATTGTGGAGAAGCAGGGATCCATTGCTGTACACTGTCTCTCTACCACTGTGTGCAGGGCCCAGCATACTTGAATTCTTCTCTGCTATGTGTCTGGCAACTTCCAATTTCTTGAAATAAATCACACCTTTGTACCAGAAAAGGACTCGAAGATTCTCTGGGAGATTGTGAACAAGTAGAAGAACGCTTGACCCTTCTGCAACCCTGGGTGGAACTGATTCGATAGTGAGCCGGGCAGAGGTGTGAGGGCACCCATGGGTGAATAAGTTGTCTAGAAGGAAAGAGAGAGATCCAACAATATTAATACCTTTGTATTTGGCCAAAAAGGGGCCCTGAGAAGGTGTGTCCATTGTTCAGCCTAGGTGCATGGGTGGTTGTCTCCCTGTCCTACTTGCTGGAGGTCAGCAGGTGACCTCTGTATTCCCAGAGTCCCTGACTTGTCATTCCCACCATATGGCACTATTTCCTCAGGTGTCAACATTTCTCCAGCTCACTGCCATCAGATCCCTGCTCACATTTACAGTGGAGTGCTGTTGGCCTGATGTCTGCCTAACCAACTTCTTCCCTACAGACCCTGTGTCTTCACTCTCTGACCCTTCCTGCCACTTTCTATTTCTCTTGTGGTTCCAGTCAATAGCTGACTTCACCTTCTAGTTTCTTTACTGGCCTGTCTGCCAGTCAATAAGCAATGGGGTTTTATGAGAACTGAGATTTTCTTATCTTTTGAAAGAAGTGCCACCCATAAAATCTCAAATACCTGTGGAAAATGAATGAATGATGTCCCAGGACCCTGTATGCCTAGGGAATTATTTAAGAAATTCATAGGTCTGGGGGTACAGAGTTTAATTTTTCCATTTGCTATAATTTTTTTTACACTCACTTGTATTTGTGTGTGAGATAGTGTGCAAGAGCTTATCTCAGGGTGTGTGGGTGAATGTGGGACAGGCACCTATGTGGAGTTGAGAGGACAGTTGTGTTCATTGCTTCTCAGGGTGAGAGACAATGAAGCAAATGCCTATATTCCCTCAGTCATATCACTGATCAACACCAGCTTGATTTTTTTATATAACAAGTCACAGCTAAGAACATCAGTCTTCAGAATATTGTGGTCATAGTAAATAAATTTGGGTATTCATTTACTTTCTTTGGTATCTGTTTCTTGTTCACTGAGAGCTTCCTGCAACTGAACCTCTGTCTGGACCTGTGTCTTCTCACCTACAGACCCCGAGACTCATCTCAGCTTCTTTTCCCCCTTAGGAGACTCCAGAGAGTAGGTGAGCCCTCTCCTCTCACAAACCGTCAACTCAGGATCTCCTCCCCTGCGAGCCGGGGCTCCTGAGCGTCTGACATGTTGCAGAGGGGGACAGGGGTACCTCCACTGTCTCAATGGGCTTATCTGTTCTCCTCCTGAGTCACCTCTGCTTCAGCACAGTCGCCAAGATTTCTGGTCCTTTCCCCTTCTAGCTGAGCCTCCTTTCAGGAAGGAGCACCTCCCAGAGTCCCATGGGCCGTGAGGGGGTTTCTGTTCAAAACCATGCTCTGCCCCTCCATTCTTAGTCCTGTCTCTATCCACCTCTTTCTTAATGGTTCATTCCTGCACACCACACAGTGATCAAAAGGGCTAGTGAGCATCTCTGTGCCCTGAGAGAATAGCAGCTCACCCTGGTGCTGTCTTCGGCTGTGTCCTGGCCCTGGGTCTATCAGAATCAAGAGAGGGCCTCTGTACTCCCTGTGTGACAAAGAAATCCAGCTGGGCCCCCAGTTTACCCTATGTTCTCAATGCTCTGGAAAGATGGAACTTGACCTAAGCAAGAAAGTGATGGAGATGTGTGTAAAGCTTCAAAAAACTATTTGAGTGATGCATGGAGAAGAGGATAGATTCATTATCACAGCAGTCCTCAGTCAGGATGCTGACCCAGGACAAAGGCCTGAGAGCAGATGTGTCAGGAGCCTCACATTCTGGTTGTGTGGGAGGGGGTGACATAAATCCTATAAAGAGAGCTCTGGGCTTCACCACCTCATGAAGGATTTTATGATGATGGTCCTACTTCCTTTGCTGACTGAACTGTGTGGTGAATCTGCCCATGTGCTCCCTGGCCTCTTGGATGCCTTGGGCCTCTGTCTAGGTGAATCCCATGGAATAACCTACCTTTCCCAAAGGAAATGAATAAAGGGGGAACTGAACATGAACCCCTGGCAGGGTATCAGACACAAAAAGGAGCCAGAAGGTCTGGGAACGCTGTGACACTGACCTCCAGGTCTGTAGAACAGGAGTAAAAGTCAAGAAACAAGTTCCTAGTTAGGTAAATGTTTTCCCCGAGTGTTGATTGTGTGTCCTGATGCTCCCCCTGTTGATCACTGGGGGGAACTGCAGCTCACATCTGGGGAGCTGTTCATCTCAGTAGAGCCTGTAGCCATTTCCCTGCAGGAGAGAATTCCCTGAGGTGGACCCCAGAGGACAAGAACTTGTCAAGAGCACCTGTGTCCTCAGTCCCTCTTCTTTGTGACGCTGACCTTCCCATGAAGTCTCATAAGTCCATCAGGACAGTTAATGGCCTAGGTACCTGTCAAGATACGCTGTCCCTGCTGAGTCTCTGGAGATGTCCAGGGGATCTAGCCTAACTGTGGCTTTCCAGACAGTGCACTAGCTGGTTCCAGAGAGCACAAGACTTTGACTAGTAGGAAACTCTGTTCCTGACCATAAGGAAGTCAAAATACAACCTTTGAAAAATGTTTCTCTGCCTGAGCAGTGGTGGCACAAGCCTTTAATCCCAGCACTCTGGATTCAGATCCAGGCAGATCTCTGTGAGTTCAAGGCCAGCCTGGTCTCGAGAGCAAGATCCAGGACAGGCACCAAAACTACACAGAGAAAGCCTGTCTCAAAAAATTAAAAAAAAAAAAGAAAAGAAAGAAAATCACTGTACACACAGAGGTCCTTGCTTCCACTTGTCTGCAAGGACTCAGATCTACTGCAGTCATTCTCCACCTTGCATGTCTTGCACTCAAACCCCAACATGGGGAAACATGCAGAGGGAAGATAGGCACAGGCCAAGGCTGAAGATTCCGAGTGTGTCCACTAGAATAGCCCCACCCAGTACCTAGAGTTCAATAAGAATCACTTACTGTGCAGGGTGGTGGTGGTGGTGGTGGTGGTGGTGGTGGTGGTGGTGCACACCTTTAATCCCAGCACTCTGGATTCAGATCCAGGCGGATCTCTGTGAGTTCAAGGCCAGCCTGGGCTACAGAGTGAGTTCCAGGACAGGCTCAAAAGTCACACAGAGAAACCCTGTCTTGAAAAACAAAACAAAACAAAACAAAGATCACTTACTGTACACATGGAGGTACATGGTTGTTACTGATACAGTTCGTCCATGTCTATTTATGGTCTCTAGGGTGTAGAATCCTGTGTCCTTATGGGTGACATTCTGAATCCACAGGGATCCGTTGCGGTACACTGTCTCTCTACCAACGTGTACAGGCCCTGGCACAAATAAATTGATGTTCAGTGCATAGAGTGCAATTCTGTGTTTCGTTTTTGTCAGCCTTTTGAACCAAGCAAAGGCTAGAAGATTCTCTGGCAGATTGTGGACATGTAGAAGGACATTGTCTCCTTCGAACACATTGAGTGGCACTGATTCAATGGTGACTTTAGCAGTGGTGGCTAAATGACAGCAGATTAAAAGGGAGGCTAGAAGGAAAGAGAGAGAAACATCAATATTGAGCGAATGTGATCATGACTCAGCTTAGGTGTATGAGTAGGGCTGTGAGCACACTCCTTGATGGAGGTGTACAACATGACCTCCAATCCCTCTGAGTCTCTTATGGAGTCTTTTTCTCACTATGAAATAATTTCCTCACTTGTCTTTCTGCTCTCCCTATAAGTGTCCCCATATCCCTCCTCACATAAAGAGTATTTGGTGTGAGGAAGCCACTCTGACTTCCTCCTCTAGAGGGTCCTCTTGTTCTGACTTTTTGCTCTGTTCTCTTTGTGTGTCAACTCCTGACATCAGCTTCTCCATACACTGACTTACAGTCTGATAGAACCATGGCTTCTGGGAACAGAGATTAGTGTGACCTTCAGGAAGATTCATTTCCTGAAAAAGATTCAGGCACCATTACAGAAAGGAGTGAAAGAAGGAACACAGGAAGGTAGGAAGTAAGGGTGTCTCCATGGTATTATCTACAAAGGTCATGGTTTGGAGTGAATGGCATTAATTATAATCAAGTTTGGTTTAATTTTTTAGATGTATTTATATACTGTGTATATATTTCTGAAGGCACATGTCTCAGTGTGCATGTGTGCAGATCCATGCCAGAGCCCCTATGTAGAGGACAGAGAAGAACCTGCAGGAGTCTGTTCTCTCCATCTACCCTGTGGGAGCTGAGGACTGAATATAGGTTGTCAAGTCTCCACACACTGAGCCATCTCCCTGGCCCATCCCTATTGATTTATATTTGGAGTCACCCTGCCATGACTGGGGACATCAGGCTTCAGAACAAGGCAGTCAATGGGACTCACTTTGAATAGAGAGTGGTTGGGGCTTCTCTCCTCCTCTTATCACCTCCTGACCACTGAGAGCTTCAGGATGCTGAGCCTCTATCCATCACTGTACCTTCTGCCCCGTGACTGCAAACAGAAACCTCGAGTCTCCTCTCAGGTTCCTGTCCCCTTTAGGAGACTCCAGCCTGCTTCTGAGTCCACCTCTACCCCAACAGAAAGAAAATGGGTACTTTTACCTGTGAGCAGGAGACCCTGCCAGGAGGTCCAGCCCTTGCAGGGAATCATAGAGGACACCTCCATCTCTCTTCTCACTGTGCCGTCCTCCCTCTGAGGAGAAGAGCTTCAGTTCCAACACAGTTCCAGCCCCTGATGTCCTTCCTTCCTCTGAGCTGAGTGTCCTTCCAGGTAGGAGAACTTCCCAAAACCCAATGGGCTGTTGGTTGCTGGATCTGTGTCCAAGACACTGCTCTGTCCCTTCCACTCCCAGTGCTGTCTCACATGCCTCTCAACTGTTCTCTCTTTATGTTTCACCTCCAAGCAGCACATTGAGCAACAAGGCTGATAAGAATCCCCATGCCCCCAGAGAACAATCACTCATCTCATGCCTGACATCTGCCCTGTCCTGGCCTTAGGTCTCTCTGCACGTAAAAAGGAGCCTCTATCAAGCCTATGTGTCTTTGTGACACAGAGAGCCAGCTGAGCATCTGGTCTGCCCTGTGTCCTCAGTGCTCTGGGAAGGTGAGATTTACTACCTGAAGGAAAAAAGACAGTCTTTGAGGACTGCAAAGGGACTAGCTAAGTGATGACTAGGGTTGAAGATCAATCCTGTATCACTAATGTCACCAGTCAATTTCCTGATCCAGGAGTATGTCCCAGGAGCCATTGTATGAGGAGTTTCATGTCCTCAGTGTTGGGGTAGAGGCAATCTGTGTGTTCTTGAAAAGTCTGTTAGCTCCATCTTTCTATGAAGAGCTTCAATGTAACCTTCAGCATTATGTGTTGGCTGAGCTGTGTTCAGTGAGGCCATTGCCCCCACCCCCAATCTTCCTGGGTCACCTTTGCCCTTTGCCTAGGTGATTCCCTGGTAGCAATCCTTTCTTCCCCTATGAGAGATGCCAAGAGAGGCAACTTTAGGGTTCCCCATGTGTTCTCAGAAAAAAAGGAAGCAGCCAGTAGGTCTGAACAGAGTCTAGGAAGGAAGGTCTGGGTTAGTGGAGACATGGATAGAAATGAGTTGGCTAGGCAAGATCATGATTCAGAAAAACAATTTTCTAATTTTTAATGGTGTGTCCTGATATCACCCCATGGAGATCACTGGGAGAACTACAATCTCCTGTCTATGGCTACAGTAGGCATGGTCAACAAGTCAACAGTGAACTGCCCTGATACCCTCAGCACAGGTGGGATGTAGGGCCTGTCATCAGGTTCACTGTGCTCTTCAGAACTCCTAATTCCTTCTAGTATAGGTTGGATCTACACGAGGTTTCAGATTTTTCCTAGGAAGTCCATAAGTTGAAATAGTGTACATCCAGATGATATGCACCTTTAGAAGGAGCCCTGTGCTCAGAAAATTTCAGAGGAAAGTCCTAGAACATTTCTCTTGAGAGTCAAAGGAAGTAGATTAATACAGGGGCTGCAATTGCACTTTCTGGCCCATCATTGGTGTCTAAAGCCTTCCTTTTCTGTGTCCACAGGTTGCTGAAGGTCTGTTCTCTAGTACAAAGAACACTGATTCAAATTGACATGTCTTCTGCTCTTCCCAATACACTGTTGTATTCTTTTCTCCTGAGTATAGCAGCTTAGGAAAGAGTAAAGGGTTTATTTCTTTCTGGGGCTGTGTCATAGTGTAGCACTGAAGGAAGTCAAGGCAGAAAACATGCTGCTTGCTGACTCATTCACAGGCTCACGCTCTGGCTCATGTTTAGCTTTCTATCTCATACATTCAAGGACCATCTGCATAGGGATGGTGCTGCCCAAAGAGAATTGGTCCCTCCTGAACCAATTAAGACAATCCATCAAGACATGTCCACATCCCAACCTGATAAAGATGGGCCATAGACATGACGTTGCAATTACTCAGTTGGGACTCTTTTTCCACCAATATGACTTTGGGCTATGTCAGGGTGACAGTTAATGCTAACTAGTACACGGTTTCAAACTGTTAAGTCCTTCTCCTCCATAAGGATGCTACAAAGGAAGTTCCCCATTATCTAACTAACTGTCTCTCTCAGTTTCTAGCAGTCCTCACTTATGCTGATGTTCATAGAATCTCTAAACTGGACACTCAGAAACTGGACACAGCTTATGGTCATCTACCCCAGCTTTCACTTTTCCCACTTCCCAGATCCTCAGTCCAGAGATGCTCTAATATCCACCACAGACATCATAAAGAGTTAATGAAACAGCATCATCAAAACATAAGTTCCATCCAGACTCAGAACAGGCCTCCCAGCCATAGTCCACACCTGCCTCTTCTGGAATCAGAGCAGAAGCCAATCACCAGGTGAGAAATGACAGGAGCTGAGAGCATTTTGGGTAAAGGGACATGAGCATGGGTCAAAGTTCTGGGTGTTCTTTCTGGGTCATGCTGATCAGGAAAGCAAATGGTGGGGGCATGAAGGAATGAGCTAGTGATAGAAAGAAAAATATACTTGACCTAAAGTACAGTCTCTTTCCTTAGGAGAAAGCCCCTGTCACATCCAAGACCAGTCCAAGAAAAACTATATATGGCTCTAGGAGCTAGACCCTGTGATAGAACCAGTCCCTGGAAACCCTGACTCATCTCTACCCCAGTTGCCAGCCAGCAGGGAAGGAAGACTCCTGACAACAGGCTCCCTCACCACATAATAATTAAACCACTAAAAATACAAAATAAAGAAAGAATATAAAGAGCAGCAAAGGAAAAAGGCCAAGTGACTCATAAAGGCAGACCCATCAGAATAACACCCCATTTCTCAATGGAGACTTTGAAAGCCAGAAGGAACTGGACAGATGTAATACAGACACTAAGAGACTATGGATGCCAGCCTAGACTAATATGCCCAGCAATATTTTCAGTCACTATAGATGGAGTGAACAAGACATTCCAAGATAAAACCTGATTTAAACAATACCTATCCAGCCCTACAGGAAGCACTAGAAGGAAAATTCCAACCTAAGGAGGTCAGATACACCCTGGAAAATACAGGCAATAGATAACCCCACAGCAGTAAACCTGAAAGAAGAGAAGTACACACACACTACCACCAAGAAATAACAAGAATCAACAATCACTGGTCATTAATATCCCTTAATATCAATGGATTTAATTCACCTATAAAAAGACACAGGCTATCAGAATGGATATGAAAGCAGGATCCATCTTTCTGCTGCATACAAGAAATACAACTCAACTTCAAAGATAGACACTACCTCAGAGTAAAAGGCTGGGATAAGTCTTTCCAATCAAATGGACTAAAGAAGCAAGCTGGTGCAGCTATCTTAATATCTCACAAAATAGACTTCAAAATAAAATCAATCAAAAGAGATCAAGAAGGATATTACATACTTATCACAGGAAAGATCCACCAAGATGAAATTTCAATTCTGAACATTATGCCCCAAATACAAGGGTACCCACATATGGAAAAGAAATTTTACTAAAGCTTAAATCATATATAAAACCCCACACATTAATAGTGGGAGACTTCAACACCACACTCTCACCACTGGACAGATCTGCCAGATCAAAACTTAACAGAGAAATAAGGGACCTAACTGATGTTATGACTTAATTAATGTCTACAGAGCATTCCATCCTAACAAAAAAAGAATATACCTTCTTCTCAGCACCCCATGGAACCTTCTCTAAAATTAACCACATACTCAGTCACAAAGCAAATCTCAACAGATACAAAAAAAAATGGAATAACCTTCTGTATTCTATCAGACCACCATGGCTTAAAGTTAGAGTTCAACAACAACAAAAATTACAGAAAGCCTACAATCTCATGGAAACTTTATAATGCTCAACTGAATCAGCAACGGGTCCAGGAAGAAATAAAGAAATTGAAGACTTCCTAGAGATCAATGAAAATGAATGTACTACATACCCAAACTTATGGGACACTATGAAAGCAGTGCTAAGAGGGTAATTCATAGCACTAAATGTCCACATAAAAAAGTTATAGAACTCTCACACTAGTAACTTAACAGCATACCTGAAAGCTCTCGAACAAGAAGAAGCAAAGTCACCCACGAAGAATAGATGCCAGGAAAAAATCAAATTGAGAGCTGAAATCAATAAAATGGAGACAAAGACAACAATACAAAGAATCAATGAAACAAAGAATTGGTTCTTTAAGAAAATCAACAGGATAAACAAACCCTTATCCAAACTAACCTAAAGGCAGAGGGAACATCCAAATTAACAAAATCAGACATGAAAAGGGGGATATAACAACTGACAATGAGGAAATTCAGAGAATCATCAGATCATATTTCAAAAACCTGTACTCCACAAAATTGGAATATCTAAAAGAAATGGACAATTTTCTGGATAGGTACCACATGCTAAAGTTAAATCAAGACCAGATAAATAATTTAAATAGACCAATTACTCCCAAAGAAATAGAAACAGTCTCCCAACCAAAAAAAAAAAAAAAAAAAAACCAGGACCAGATAGTTTCAACACAGAATTATACCAGATTTTCGAAGAAGAGTTATTACCAATATTCTTTAAAATGCTCCACAGAATAGAAACAGAAGGAATGTTACCAAACTCCTTTTATGAGGCTCAGTCACTCTGATTCCCAAGCCACACAAAGATGCAACAAGGAGAATTACAGACCAATCTCCCTCATGAACATTGATGCAAAAATATTCAATAAAATATTGGCAAACTGACTCCAAGAACACATCAAAAACATTATCCACATGATCAAGTAGGCTTTATCCCAGTGATGCAAGGATAGTTCAACATACAAAAGTCTATCAATGTAATACAATCATATTAAAAACTGAAAGAAAAAAACCACATGATCATTTCATTAGATGATGAAAAGGCCTTTGGCAAAATTCAACACCCCTTCATGATGAAGGTCTTGGAGTGACCAGGAATACAGGGAACATACCTACACATAGTAAAGGCAATTTACAGCAAGCCAACAGCCAACATGAAAATAAATGGAGAGAAATTCAAAGCGATTCCACTAAAATCAGAAACAAGACAAGGCTGTCCACTCTCCCTATATTTATTCAATATAGTACTTGAAGTTCTTTCTAGCTAAAGCAATAAGACAGCAAAAGGAAATCAAGGGGAACAAATTTGAAAGGAAGAATTTAAGACTTCACTATTTGCAGATGATATGATAGTATGTATGACTTATCCAAAAATTCTACCAGGGAACTCTTAGAGCTGATAAACATCTCAGTAATGTGGCAGGATAAAGATTAACTCAAAATAATCAGTAGCCTTCCTATATAAAAATGATAAACAGTCTGAGAAAGAAATCAGAGAAATATCATCCTTTACAATAGCCACAAATAATATAAAATACCTTGTAGTAACTCTAACTAAGCAAGTGAAAGACCTGTATGATGAGAACTTTAAGTCTGTGAAGAAAGGATTTGAAGAAGACATTAGAAAATGGAAAGATCTCCCATGCTCTTGGATAAGAAGAATTAACATAGTAAAAATGGCAATCTTACCAAAAATATTCTACAGATTCAATGCAATCCCCATCAAAATTCCAACACAATTCTTCACAGACCTAGAAAAAAACAATACTCAACTTCATATGGAAAAACAAAAAACCCAGGATAGCTAAAAGAATCCTGTTCAACAAAACTACCTCTGGAGGCATCACCCATCCCTGACATCAAGCTCTACTATAGAGCTACAGTAATAAAAACAGCTTGGTATTGGCATAAAAACTGATATGTGGACCAATGGAGTCGAACTGAAGACCGTGACATTAACCCACACACTTATAAGCACGTGATTTTTTACAAAGAAGCCAAAATTGTACAATGGAAAAAAGAAATCATCTTCAACAAATTGTGCTGACATAACTAGACCTCAAAGTGTAGAAGATTGCAAAAAGATCCATATCTGTCACAATGCACAAAACTAAGTCCAAGGGGACAAAAGACCTCAACATAAATCCAGTTATACTGAACCTGATAGAAGAGAAAGTAGGAAACAGTCTTGAATGCATTGGCACTGGAGATCACTTTCTAAATATAGCACTAGTAGCACAGACACCAAGAGCAAAAATTAATAAAGTGGACCTCCTGAAACTGAGAAGCTTCTGTAAGGCAAAGGGCACACTAAATAAGACAAAACAACAGCCTACAGAATGGGAAAAGATTTTCACCAACCCAACATCTGACAGAGGGCTGATCTCCAAAATATATAAAGAACTGAAGAAACTTGACACCAAAATAACAAACAATCCAATTAAAAAATTGAGCTAAGCAGAGAATTCTCAAAGGAAGAATTTCAGCATCCTTAATTATCAGGGAGATGCAAATCAAAACAACTCTGAGATACCATCTTATACCAGTCAGAATAGCTAATATCAAAAGCACAGCAGACAGCTTATGTTGGAAGGGATTGGAGCAAGGGGAACACTCCTACACTGTTGGTGGGAGTGCAAACTGGTACAGTCACTGTGGAAATCAATATGGTGGTTTCTCAGATAATTGCAAATCAATATACCTCAAGACCCAGCTATACCACTATTGGGCTTATACCCAAGGAATACTCAGTCATACCACAAGGGCTATGAACTCAACTATGTTCATAGCAGCATTATTTGTAATAGTCAGAACCTGGAAATAACCTAGATGCCCCTCAACTGAAGAATGGACAAAGAAAATGGGGCATATATACATAATGGAGTACTTCTCAGCAGAGAAAAACATCATGAAATTTGCAGGCAAATGGATGGAACTAGAAAATATCATCTTGAGTGAGGTAACCCAGACTCAGAAGGACAAACATGGTATGTACCCACTCATAAGTGGATACTAGACAAAAAGCAAAGAATAATCAAGTAAAAACCCACAACTCCAGAGAAGGTAACTAACAGGGAAGACCCAAAGATAGATGCATGGACTGCACTGGGAAAGGGAAATAGATGAGATCTTCATGAGGAACCTGGGGATGAAGTGTGGGCAATGGAGGGTAGGGGATAGGGGATGAGAACATAAGGGAATGGGGTGGTTGACCTGGAACAGGGAGGGATGGGGAATGAAAGAGATACCATGATAAAGAGAAACATCATGGGGATAGAGAGAAACTGAGTGCTAGGGAAGTTGCCAGGAATCCCCAAGGATGACCGCAGCCTGGGCTACTAGAAATAGTGGAGAGGGTACCTGAATTGAACTGGCTTGCCCCAGAGATCAGAGCTTTTCTCCAATGACTGATGGAAGTAGATGCAGAGATCCACAGCCAAACACCAGGTGGAGCTCCAGGAGTCCAGTCAAAGAGAAAGGAGAGAGTTTCTATGAGCAAGTGCATCAGTGCATAATGATGGGGAAACCTGCAGAGATGACCAAACCAAACTAGTGGAAACTCATGAAAGTTGGATCAATGGCTGTGAAGCCTGCATGGGACTGAACTAGGCACTCTGCATGATGAGACCATTGTGTAGCTTGATCTACTTGGGAGGCCCTCTGGTGGTAGAATCAGAATCCATCCCTGGTGCATGAACAGACTTTTTGGAGCCCGCTACCCATAATGGGACACCTTTTACAGTCTTGAGGCAGGGGTAAGGGCTTGGACGTGCCTCTACTGGATGTGCCTCCCCATGGGAGGCTTTGCTTTCTTCTGGGAGGGAGTGGGGGGTGGGTTGGGAGTGGGAGCCTGGGGGAGTGGGAGGAGGGAAGGAGTGTTTGGTGTGTAAAATGAATGAGAAAAAAATTCTTAACTAAAACAAAAAAGAAAATCTGCACAACAGTTTTTAAAGTCATATATCATTCCCTGAAAATTTCCCCAAATTTACTGAGAAGTCTCAAGATTTCAGTCACCCTCTCCACTGTCCATCCTCTTTCTTGCATTTCAGAGTAAAAATATGGATGTGTCTTCATCTGTCTCTGTAGTTGTTCTTTTATAGTGAGTAATTAGAATCTCTCACTTTCATTTTGCACATAGTTACAATGTGTGAAAAGAGACCTGCCTACCCATCACTCATGGCACTATTACTCACCTGATTAAATTTGTAATGATATAGTAATGTCCTAATGAGTTCGGATGTTTTCCATGATATTCTTCTAAGTAAAACAGTTGATTTGCTCTCTTTTCTACATAAGTAATTAGGGATGAGAATGCTGAAATCTGTGAGCCAATAAAACACACTCTCTAGAACCTTTACTTCAGCATATGGAAGGTTGTAAATGTCAATTCCCAGAGAGCTGTTTAGTAAAAGATGGGAGTTCCTGTTCATTTTACTCAATGACAAATAACACGGAAAAAATAAGCTGGTAGTTTTCCCCCATCAGCCTACATGGAAGTGATATTGCATTCAGGAGGGAGCTCAAAACAGTCAGATGTACAAATTTAAATTCAATGGCTTCTACAGTTTGAAAGCTTTGTTTTGTCAGAAGACATACTTTCACATCTGCTAATGAATGCTGCCAGGTTCCATAGGCAGTTTAGTATTTATGAACTCCCTCATTGAATTCAATCTATCTGTGGCAATAGTTGGCTTTTTTATAGTTACATATTTATCATGGATTGAATGTGTATACGCTGTGTATTAGTGTTTCTGTCTCTGATGTGTTTGTATACATATCTCTCATGGGGAAAATTTTCAATGCTTGTGCATGAAATTCAGATGATAACTTCTCTGATTGTATTTGTTGTTCAGCCCACTTTAGATTATATTGTGAGACCAAAATGAGCCATCTTAGAAATAAGACCAAAATGCTTTCACCATAAAATTAAGGCCTAAGATTTCTCCTTTTAGGAATAGGCCATTAGTTACTGAAACCAGTCAGTTCAGATTCCAGAAACCAGGAAGTGTAAGTACAGAGTCATAAGATAGTCACGAGGTAATGCCTGCCAGACTATGGAATGTCTTCTCCCTGGTTTCCAGGGTAACTGACCACAGAAATGCCCCCATCTGAGGGCAGTCAATGAGAAATGGTGGCGGGCAACCACTCCCTTAGAAGTAATTTCTAGAAGTCCCTAGAAGCGAGCCAATCAGAATTGTATCCATACTAGCACCCCTAAATGAAGTAACCTTGTGATTTTTCCCTTTAAACTGAGCTTGCAGACAGGTGGGCGCTTCCTCCAGCCTCCACTGTGTTGGATGTATTGGACGAAGTCCCTGCCTAGGCTTGTATTGCTTTTGGATATCCAGAAGTAAACCTTGCTTTTGCATTCTGGCATGCTCGTCTTTGGTGGTCTCTCTGGGGGTTACGATCTGGGCACAACATTTGGGGGCTCTCCAGGATCCCCAGAGACCCCCGCCAGAACCCCTAAGAGCTCCGGAGGTCCATCTGCACCGATCGGTAAGAGCGCTCCATTTTCTTGTCTTTGTTTTCCTTTTACTTTCATTATCTTCTCCGAAGCCGGCAGTTGAATCTGACAGGCTCACCTTGGCGGACATGCCTGTAAGGTGACCCTGGAGGAGTTGGAAGATGTTCCAACCCCTCATCAGGATGTGGGGGTCCTCACAGGTCCCCCCCCCCGTCATAGGACGCCCGAGAGGGGTCCGTCTGTTAGGATGCCTGTGAGGGGTCCATCTGTTTGGACACCTGTGAGGGATCCGTCTGGGGATCAGGAGAATTGTCCCTGTCCCATCAGTAAGTCTTTGGCATTATCGAGGTTCCCTCTCCGGACTCTCGTCTGCCTGGACCATCTGTAGGGCCCTTGTTCTTACTTTTTGTCTGCCTATCTTGTTCATCAGTGTTATTTGTTATACCTTCATAAATGTATAAATGTGTGAGAACTGTGGCCACATGTGTGAGTGTTTTATGCCTGAGCTTATGTATGCATTGGGACTTGTGGGCCGGATTGCCAGCCAAAGGGATGGAGACCCCTTCGGTGGTTGAACTGGCACATACTAACCTAACATTGCTTCCTTGCTCTCTCTGACCAGAGCACAGGCAGCAGGCAGCAGGCAGCAGAAAGCTTGCAATGAGTCCGGCAGGCAGCAGCTGTACAGCTGCTACTTCGGGGACCCAGGGTGCCGCTGAGAGGGCTAGGCGACCAGTGAGCATCACGGGGCCTAGATGCAGCGAGTTCAGGGCACCAGCTAGCTCACAAAGCTGTGGAGTAGAGGCTTGGCTGCATGCGAACTAGGCATGGCCTTGTGCTAGAGCGGGCTGTGAGCACTGTGGGGCCCAGATATGGCCGGTAGGTTCTGGCTGGGCTCCTGTGTGGACTTGGGGCAGAGCTGGCAGGAGCCAGCAGGAGCCTCAAGGAGCTCAGTGTGGGGGCTGGTGGAGAACTAACTGCCCCTCCAGGGTCACAGCTGAGGAGTGGTCTACAGGTGTGTGGGCCCAGCCATGGCATGGAGTCACTTTCAGTCTGCCATTCTCATGTACTTGAGGGTCTGAGGTTAACAGCAATCTTTTGTCTCGATGGTGCACACTTTCCCCGTTCTCTTCCATGCTGTTGGGTGGGGCTCCCAAGACCTGCCCTGAGGCTAAAACCTGATCAAGGTCTGGCTCCAAGAATGGAATGTCACCAAGAGTTTCTTGTCTGTGGTACAGTGCTGATGCAAATTGAGTTATTCTTGTTATGGTATGTGCATGTATTTCTGTTCTTGTTTAAAATATTGTAACTTTACAATATATTCTAGAGTACTGAGGGAAATCACAAGAAAGACTTTGGTAAGAGTTTCTGTTTTAAAGGAAAAGAAAAAGCGCAATTTGTCTGGAGTAAATGTCTGAGGGATCAAAGGAATGGATTGAGGGTACACGGAAGGTAGTAGAAAGACAGAGAGGATGTGATGCAAACTGTTTGTTATGGTTTCTTATACTTGCAAATACTGAATTTAAAAGTTAATTCTTGTTGGTTTTCATCTTAAAAATGGCTAATGATTCTGCAAACTGCTTATGTGTGTATGTATACAGGTATGTGACTTGAAAATGTAAGCAAGCTTTAACTGTATGTAGGTATGTGTGTAACTTGGATCCAACTGTGTGTATGTGTGCAAGTAATTATTGTTTAGAAAAACAAGCTTTAAACAGCAACCACGTGGCTCCCTCCATCTTGGCTGGTGACCTCATGGGCAGCCATGTGGCTGGCAGCCATCTTTTACTAAGGTTATAAAGATCTACTCGGGTTAACACCTAATACTTATGTCTTTACCAAGTGTTCAACAGCAAGTTTCTAGAGAATTTAAATAGATGGCAACATATGTTTAATAAAAAAGGTATTTGATTAATATTAAAGCTGCGCATCAATGCTTTTATACACAGGAATATACCTTGCTCTGGCAGCCAAACTTTGCAACATAAAGGAATCATAGGAAACAGCTGAGGTTTGCAAATGTATGGCAGGACTAGAGTTCCAAAAAGAGTCTAGTTGCAGTGGTGGAAGACATTTGAGAGATCTCAGTCTTTTAAGAACAGTTTTTATAGTCAAAAACCAATGGCTTAAAAAATGTTTCTTCTTACCCAAGGTACGTTCAGGCTTAAGAATGTTGTATAATGATATTTTGTTTTGGTTTCTTTACTGAACCTGTATTTGATGCTAGAAGAGCTTCAACTTAAAAGCATTGTTTTTAGGCTATTTTTGTAGACTGTTAGAGAACATAAATAGTCAGTCATAAGTAATCAAGTTTTTTAATTGTAGTCAGGGTAAGTAAGTACTGATGTAAGTTTACTCATTTACTCAGTCTCTTGCATATGTTTTTAGGGTTGAGCTTGAAACAAGTAATTAGAAACAAAGTTTGTCTATTCAGATATACCTGAACAGCCCTCATACTTGAGAGATCTGCAGAATATGGCATTTAAATGTTGATCTAAAAGCTTACTATATCAGACAGGCTTCCAGATCCTAGCAGTGACCCAAGGTCTCCAAAGAAGATTACGTACGAGGCACCACAATGTCTCTGCCTGAAATATGACAACGCTGACCACAGGGCAAGATGCCCCAATGCAACGCCTGCCACCAGGACCCAGCCCAGACTGTGGATGAGCAGTAGGACACTGGAATTGATTGCACCCTTTTGCCTGATCAAGGTCAGTCTTCCATGTCCCTATTCCACAGAAAAAATACTCTGCCTTATGGATCTGATGGTGGAAGAAGATTTATGCTGTTCTGACTGGTGCCTCCAATGCTATGGAGACCTGGGTAGGGATTGGTCCCTGTAATTTATAGGATTGGAAGCTTCTTGGTCTGCACTCAGATATAGTTTATCCTTCTCAGATCTCTGACAGTACTGATGGCCAGGCTAGCTCTAACTTTGTCAGCATGGCAGCATCAAACAGATCCTTCTGCAAGGCCATAGCTAAGCTTGTTAGCTCACTTTTAGGAAAATGTTCTAAGATATAAAAGTTTAAGTAAGTCATAAAGGTTCAGATATGAGTCCAAAATGAGATAAGTTTCAGATTACTCTCCTGTTCTATGGTTCAGAGCTTAACTTTTAGGAGTCCTGATGAGCTGGTAGAGCAATGACTACTTACTGTTCAGTCACAAACTCAATATTTTGGATTTGTTTTAGATGTCATATTTAAATGTAACTTGTTGGGACTCAAAGGTATGAGTCCACTTCTGCTGTTTTACAAGATACTCATTACCTGCTTTGTCTACAATATGGATTTCAGTACAGATTGGTAATACTAATGTATCTAAAACTTTTATGTCATTTTGTAAGTAAGCATCAAAGAATCAAAAGAGTCATAAAAACCTAGACCCACTTCACAGAGGTTGAAAGGAACCCAGATAAGTATTCCTAAAGATGGTATTTTTCCTCTTTCCTGGTCTTGGGACTACTGCTTTTCCCATTACTAAGGGTATGGACCTAAGGGTTCCAAATAAGTTCATAAATTTTAACTTCTGTTCCTAGTTTAAATTTGTCTCAACAGATTTCTACTCAGCTGGCAGTCACCTCCAGGTTTCAGTCACTGACTCCACTGCTCCAGACGACTGTGAGCTCCAGACTTGCTAAAAGCCGATGTGGACCAGACCAGCTAACATGGCTCTTCCCTGTCCCTATGGGGGTCAGGTAGCTACATGCTTCTGACAAATGCCCCCTTGCCCAGTCTTTGACTAGCTTTTCAGCCTTCTGTGGGCCCCTGACAGCGGTGCCCCAATGCCAGCTCAAAGCAGTTCCAGAAGAGAATACGTCACCCATGTTCCCTGTTCAGCAAAGGTTGAAATGCTGGGTCAAAAGAAAATTCCCTGGCATAGAGACAAGATGGCTAACTATACATGGCCATTATTAGAGAGGGATACTTAGGAGTTAACTGTCCAAAACCCATGATTGGGTTCCATTAGGCACATGAGAAGGGGGAAATGTGAGACCAAAATGAGCCATCTTAAAAATAAGACCAAAATGCTTTCACCCTAAAATTAAGGCCTAAGATTTCTCCTTTTAGGAATAGGCCATTAGTTACTGAAACCAGTCAGTTCAGATTCCAGAAACCAGGAAGTGTAAAAGTACAGAGTCACAAGACAGTCATGAGGTAATGCCTGCCAGACTATGGAATGTCCTCTCCCTGGTTTCCAGGGTAACTGACCACAGAAATGCCCCCATCTGAGGGCAGCCAATGAGAAATGGTGTCGGGCAACCACTCCCTTAAAAGTAATTTCTAGAAGTCCCTAGATGTGGTGGTATTGTGTTCCCCAAAATAATGTGTACTCTAATAAATTTATCTGGGGTCAGAGAACAGACAGCCACTAGATACACAGGCTAGAAAATGGTGGCACTCACACCTTTATTCCTAGCATTCCAGAGATAGAAATCCCTCTGGATCTCTGTGAGTTCAAGGCCACATTGGAAATAGCCAAGCATGGTGACACATGCCTTTATTCCCAGAAAGCCAGCCTTTAATCTCAGGGAGTGGTGGTAGAACGCAGAAAGATATATAAGGTGTGAGGACCAGAAACTAGAGGCATTTGGCCGGTTAAGCATTTGGCTGGTTAAGATTTTGGCTGGTTAAGCATTCAGGCTTTTGAGCAGTAGTTCAGCTGAGACCCATTCCTGATGAGGATGAGGACTCAGAGGCCTCCAGTCTGAGGAGACAAGACCAGATGAGGATCCGGCTAGGTGAGATAGCTGTGGCTTGTTCTGTCTCTCTGATCTACCAGCATGGACCCCAATAACTCGCCTCAGGTTTGATTTTATTAATAAGAACTTTTAAGATTCCTGCTACACCTAGAAGCGAGCCAATCAGAATTGTATGCATACTAGCACCCCTAAATGATGTAACCTTGTGACTTTTCCCTTTAAAAACTGAGCTTGCAGACAGGTGGGCGCTTCCTCCAGCCTCCACTGTGTTGGATGTATTGAACGAAGTCCCTGCCTAGGCTTGTATTGCTTTTGGATATCCAGAATTAAACCCTGCTTTTGCATTCCGGCATGCTCGTCTTTGGTGGTCTCTCTGGGGGTTACGATCTGGGCAAAACAATATGTCTTAGTTTTTGCCACTACACATGCCAGAGAAACTTCTGAGAATTTTCTTATCTCATCTTCCCATCTCCCTGCAAGAGCACTTCCAATGTAACTGTGCACTATTATGCCCACTCTGATGTGAGTTCTCTGAATCTCAACTCATGTTGCTCACTTGTTCCATAACCACTTTATATGCTCTGTCATCGCCTTATCTTTACAATAATGACTTGTAGTGAAGAAGATAACATACTTTGGAAGGTTAAAAGTACACATACAAGGAGGAAAACAAACTTTCAACATGTAATGTTCATAAACCAAGGTTTAATTATTGTTAATTTTTCAAATTTTTCTGTAATTGGGAACCCAAAATGCTTATTTCTATCAAGACAGTTTTAGTTGCTTCATAAAATAAAATATTTGCTGCAAGCCACAGGAAAATATAACTAACGGAATCCAGCTACTATGACAAAAGCTACTACCTGGAAGGTCAAGGACTTTTCCAGAGGTCAAGCCATGTATGCTATGTATACTTTCAAGAACTCCTAACAGTGTATTTAACTGAAATACTTCTCAAGTATCCTAGGCCATAATGGCAAATGGTCTCCTGGATTAAGATAAATACCCTTCTGGAGACAGGACTGTTGATACCTGCATAGCTTTATTTCTTGTGCAAATGAAGCTCAGACTCTTCTTCCTCTCACAGGCCAAGTGGCATTTCAGAGCAATTGACTCAGAACAAAAGGATTTTTTGCATATCAGGTGCAGTGAAGTATTGAGGCTCTGAACAGAGTTGTCCAAACCAACCAGGAAGCAGCAAGGCAGAGTTTTTACAGATTGTAGGTGAATTGAGTCAGGTCAGGAGGATAAGAGAAGAGGAAACATAATGGACAGAGGATCCAAGGACAAAGATGAGGTGGAGAGCAAAAGAGTTTAGCTAGAACTAGGACAAGGAGAGGACAGGAAGAAGAGGAACAAAGAGAAGCTGAATCTGAGAACAGAACAGAAGCCATGTAGAGAGAGAAATGACTCAGAAAAATAAAGCAAATGACTAAGAGTTTCATGTGCATATTCATTTAATATCATCAAAGATTAGATTATTAGCTGGTTGTAGATTCTTCCCAGACCCTGGGAGAGGGCTATTGAGGGGCAAGACCCCCCATAGACCTCAATAAATATTATTCTTTTTTGTATTGGAAACATCCAATTGGCAAAGAGATTAATTCATTTTATTTGTGAAAAGAAAACAGACATTACATTTCTCAGTACAGAATAGCACATCAGAATCCTTCTATTTAATTTCTAAGCCTTTTAAAAGTAGGGTGGAGCTTTTTAAGCCTGAACCATTCCCAACTTCATCCTAAATATTTTTCCTTATACCCACATATAAGTGTGGCTCTCACCACTAACAAAAGATCTCAGTGCAACAGAAGATAACCAAAGAATAGCAGAAGTTGTCAAAGTAGAATGAGCAATCCTCAGGGGTGCCCAGGAGAACTGATAAGTCTACCACAAATTTCTTGCAAATATGCTTAGGGAACATGGTGGAATGTGGGCAGAAAGTTTCTGAGGGTCAGATGACCTGGAAATATTTGACATTGTTTGTCTTAGAAATAACAGAGAAGGTATACAAACGATACCTCAACAATATGACTGCTTATAAAAGAACTTAACTATGACAACTGTAGACATGCTTCCTCAGAGGATGTATTATCATGAAAAGCCACCTGTAGACATAGGACCATAGGCAACTAATTAATGCTTAAAACAGGATGAAATAATAACTTTTATGGATGAAAACCTAATTGTTGTGCCCACATCATGAACCCCAAAGAGACCACCAAAGACGAGCATGCCAGAATGCAAAAGCAAGGTTTAATTCTGCATATACAAGCCTAGGCAGGGACTTCGTCCAATACATCCAACACAGTGGAGGCTGGAGGAAGTGCCCACCTATCTGCAAGCTCAGTTTTTAAAGGGAAAAACCACAAGGTTATATCATTTAGGGGTGCTAGTATGGGTACAATTCTGATTGGCTTGCTTCTAGGGACTTCTAGAAATTACTTCTAAGGGAGTGGTTGCCCGACACCATTTCTCATTGGCTGCCCTCAGGTGGGGTCATTTCTGTGGTCAGTTACCCTGGAAACCAGGGAGAGGACATTCCATAGTCCGGCAGGCTATGACTATCTTGTGACTCTGATCTTCTACACTTCCTTGTTTCTGGAATCTGAACTGACTGGTTTCAGTAACTAATGGCCTATTCCCCAAAGGAGAAATCTTAGGCCTTAATTTTAGGGTGAAAGCATTTTGGTCTTATTTCTAAGATAGCTCATTTTGGTCTCACACTAATCAGTTATCCAACCACAAGTACTCAGCCCCCAAACCATATACATACAAGCAACATTAAATGGACGCAACAGGTTGTGATTACATAGTTGTACACATGTATGTAACAGTAATAACTATAGAAAAGGATACCACACATTTGACTGGGATTAATGGAGGTGTGTGAGAAGGTATAAAAGGGTACACCAATGGATGTAGGGCCCTGGTCTCCTCCCATATTGGGTAAAGCCATTGGCTGCTTGCTGACCTTGACCAGATGTCCTCCCTATGCTGATTCCCTGCCAGTATCCACCCTTCTGAATGCTTAAGGGAAGTTCCTTGTTTGTGTACCCTGCATATTGGGCATTAACAGCTTAGATGCAAGAATGTAGAATGTTCTGTAGCAAACTTCTGCCCTCTGGGGTTCTCCCATTGTGCTGTAAGCCTATATTTAAAGTTTCCTCCCTCTTTGAATAAACAGCATTTGGCATTCTGCTGTGGCGAGTGACTCGCTCTCTTTGTCTCTGTTTTTTCGATCCACAGCCCCTCGCCCAGACATGGTGAATGGGTGGTGGTATTGCGGGCATTATCGCTACAAATGGAGACTTTGCTGAGGAATACAAGGAGTCAAGTGATAAAGTTTCATGATGACTATAATTAAATATTATGAAGAAAGATACAAATTATAAGGAAATTTAAGATTATGTAGGAAATTATTCCAGAATCATATTATGTCTTATAAAACATAATCACTCTATCCCTGATCATAGGGGAGCACATGTACACTGAAGGATAAGCTTAGTAGATATGATAATAACATGCTGTTGGTCCATATCCAGCATCACTTTCTCCCCAATGCATGCATATTTTTTCAATGACAAGTAAACTGAATTAGGAGAAACAACTCATCTTCATATTAAAAATTCGTACAAACATAGACTGACAGCTATGTTACTCCTGTGAAAAGAGGTAACACACTTGTTTTGAGCCATCTTAACAATGAACTGGTCTATCCTGGAACTTCCTTCCATCTTCTCACTGTTTCTGACAGTGTATGTATGCTGTAGAATATAGATGTCTAAAGAATCTGGCTCAGGAATACTCACATAAGAACAATGTTAAACAATGGGAAAAATAACTCATTGAAATGATTCTAATGATAATCTGTTATATATGTAGACTGGAGTCTAGCACAATCATCATCAGAGAGGCTTCATCCAGCAACTGATGGGAGCAGATGTAGAGACCCACAGCCAAACATTAGGCTGAGCTCAGGAAATTCCTCAGAAGAGGGGGAGGAAGGGTTGAAGGAGCCAGAGGGGTTAAGGACACCAAAAGAACACAGCCCACAGAATCAACTAGCCAGGGTTCATAGGAGCTCACAGAAACTGAACCAAGAACCAGGGAGCCTGCATGGGACTGACCTAGGCCCTCTGCATAAATTTTACAGTTGTATTGCTTGGTGTTCTTTTTTCTTTTTTCTTTTATCCCGGCATGATCAGACATCAGATGGCCTGGGAATTGAACCTCTGGAACCTCAGTCAGTGCTCTTAACTGCTGAGCCATCTCTCTCCTTAGCTTGGTGTTCTTATGGGACTCCTAACAATGGGAGTGGGGGCTATCTCTGACTCTTTTGTCTTCTTTTGGGACCCTTTTCCTTCCACTGGGTTGCCTCATCCAGCCTTGTTATAAGCAATGTGCCTAGTCTTATTGTAACTTGTAATGCCATGTTTGGTTGATAACCCTAGGAGGGCTGCCCTTTCTGAAGGAAAATGGAGGAGGAATGGATCTGGGGGAGAGGGAAGGGGGAGGGGGAACTGTGGTTGGGATGTAATATATGAGAGAATAAATAAATAAATAAATAAAAATAATTTTAAAAAAAACAATGTTGAGTATAACAATTTATTCTAACACCATGATTGTTATATTCCTTGGCTTCCAATTCTTTCACATACATAGTTATTTCTAAGAAAAGGGAAGATAAACGTGAAAACAGAGCACATATTTTGTAGCGCAAAAAATTTTGCTCTCATTAAGAACAGAAATGAGATCTTGCCCCCTGACTTCCTTTCTGGACCAGAGCTCCCATCCTGTGCAGCACTTCCCTTCTGGACCAGAGAGAGAGAGATCTCCTGTCCTGCCCTGACTTCCCTTCTGGACCAGAGAGGGCTCCCTGCCCCGGACTTCCCTTCTGGACAAGAGCGCCCATCCTGCCCCGGATTTCCCTTCTGGACAAGAGCGCACATCCTACTCCATCCAGATAAGAGCTTCCATTCTGCCCCGGAGTTCCCATTTGGACAAGAGAGCTCCTGTCTAGACAAAAGAGACAGAATTCCTGAATCTGTCAGCTACGTCTGAACCAATTGCACTGATAAGACCAAGTAGGAACCACAAAGAGATGGGCAGACGTCAAGGCAGAAGTACATACAACAAAATGAAGAGCAATACAGCATCACCAGAACCTAGCCCTCCTCCAACATCTAGACCTGAACACCAAAATTGGAAGCAGAAGAAAACAGCCTTATTAATAACATCATGAAGAAGGTAGAGGCTTGTGTAGAGGAAAAGACAAAAAAATGGGAAGAACGCTATAAACAACTAGAGGAAAGGGCAAACAAATTAGAAGAAAACAATAAAGTCCTGGAAGAAAACAATAAAGTACTGAAAGAAAATCATTAAAAAGCAATGAAACAAATAAAGGAAACAGTCCAAGACCTGAAAAGGGAAATAGAAAAAATGAAGAAGACACAAACAGAGGGAATGCTGGAAATAGAAAATTGGAGTTTTTTTATACAACCCAGGACCTCCTGACAACTCTTGGCAATGTCCACAGTGGGCAATTCTTCAGCTGTGGTTTCTTCTCTTCAGTTCACTCCAGTTTGTGTGAAGTTGTCAGAAACCAAAAGCACAGTCATGGACTAAAACAATACCTACAATGGTCAACATGTTTTTAGAATAATTGCCTGATTTCATTATTTTTCATGGTAAAACATGTCATAACAAGTGGGAGCAATCATTTCTCTCAAGTTACAATGTTACTGTTAAAGGAATTGGGTCACACATACTGGTGATGGTGTAGAGGAGGAGGAATCTCTTGTACAGCTGCTAATGCTATAGATTATTAACATCATCACTAAGAACCATGCATGTTCATGACAGCTAGTCCACTTCTCTGGATATCAAAGAAATTGATATTGATATAATAGACTGTCTCCTGGTCAGCAGAATACATACAACTGCCATTTAAACACAGCACTCTGGATGGTCTAGTGACTTCTACATGGGAGGGACTGTGAAGACTGGAGGGGTAAACTTAGGCTAGAGAGTTATGATGCAAGCACAATTTGAGTGAATAACAATATCTAAAGACCTGCATTGTACATCATCAACTTTATTACATATAGTGGATAACCAATACAGGTGAGGACCTCAAATCTCCAAACACAAAGCAATGATATGGATGTTGACAAATCAACCAGACTTGAGCATTATATTTAAATTCTGCTTAGAAAATATCATGTCATAAATATATACAACTATGAAATAAATGAAGATTTTATTTTAAAAGGAGATATTTATTAAGTACCATTATTTGATCATTGAATATTCCATAATCTGCTGGATTATCATCAGACATAACCAAAATAAAAATATCTTTCTCTGGGTATCCTGGAACTTGCTCTGTAGAGCAGCCTGGCCTCAAACTCAAAGAGACCTGCTTGCCTCTGGCTACAGAGTTCTGGGATTAAAGGCCAGTACCATCACCACCTGGCATATATTTTTATTTATTCTTCTCATACAATGCATCCTGATCACAGTTTCCCATCTGCTTACTCCTCCCAGCCCCCAGCCCCCCTCTCCACCAGATCCATTGCTCCTCTGATTCTCTTGAGAAAAGAGCCTCCCAGGGATATCAACTGAGCATGGCATAAAAAGATTCAATAAGACTAGGCACAAACACTCATAGCAAGGTTGGGTGAGGCAACCCAGTAAAAGGAAAAAGATCCCAAGAGCAGACAATAGGGTCAAAGACATACGCACTCCCAGTGTTAGGAGTCCCACAAAAATATCAAGCTAACAAGCAAAACTAATATGCAAAGGACCTAATGCAGGGCCATGCAGACCTCATTATTGTTGCTTCAGGCTCTCTGAGCCCCTATGAGCCATTCTTAGTTGACTTTTTGGGCCACGTTATCCTCCTGGTATTCTCTGGCCATCTGGTTCCTACATTTCTACCTTTACCTATATTAATTTCCCACTCAGCTGACCTCTATCACAGTCTGTCACCATATTTATCAAAAACTCTTAGTCATCAAATCCCATTTACACTAAAACTATTATAGTATAAAATCACTGCTTCAGTTAAAGAGTACACCTTAAGAGGAAATCATCTTCATAATAATCCATAGGAAACATGCCAAGTAGAGCAGAATATTTCCAATCCCACCACATTAAAGGCAGTGGCAATCTCCCTATACCCATTTACACCATGCCAGATACCAGAGAAAAATGGCAGACCAGAGAAAAGCAGCAACCATGTAAAGGCACAGCAATAGCAAGAGACAGTCCAGAACCAAAGCCCTCAGGGCCTTGCCTATATAAGATTCACCCATCAGTGCCTTCCTTCCTGGTGGGCTAATCTCTTGAAACTTAATGGCCACCTGATGCTCCCCTCACATGGCCACCAGCCCCCACAGCCAAACATTAGGCAGAGCCTAAACTGGAGACCTCCATTGGGATCTTCCTGTTGGAGCTCAGGGAACCCTGAAAAATAGGGAGAGGAGGAAATGTAGGAACCAGATGGCCCGAGAATACCAGGAGGAAAACATGGCCCAAAAAATCAACTAAGAATGGCTCATAGGGGCTCAGAGGATAGAAAATAAGAACAAGGAAGAGTCACACAGCTAAGACTCATGAGTTTACCTTGAAGAGCTATATAGATTGTGGGTTTGGTTAGGGATTAAGAAAAACAATTGGGTCTCAGGAGCCAGGTTGGCTCAAGTTCATTTAATCTTGATGAATGTGTTCATGAGTTTCAGTGGGCATCATAGCTGAAACAACAGTTTAAATAAGGACTTCATGTAACTACAACACAAAGAATTGAATGGCTAGTTAAGATAATTGGGCAGGACTCTAAAAAATATGAAAAGTGAAACTAGTAACTTTCCCTCCATCAGGACAAGAAAACCCAAGGGCACAGTAGTGGAAGTGTTCAAGGAGCAACTAAATCAGCACAAAGTGTCTGAGGTAAAAGCTCCTCCATGATTGCTTTTTTGCACACTTGCATCGGCCTGAACACAAGTAAATGGTGGCCCCAGCCACCCTAGTCACTGCAGAGTATGCATGGGGAGCAGCCACACAGGGAGAGCACCCCACTCTACACCCTCCCTCTGCTATGTGTCTGGGCAAAACAACCTGAGCTCTCTGGTGGGGAGGAGCCTATGAATATTTTTGGGCCCACCCCTCTCAGTTTTTCCTCCTTTTCCACTGGGAAAGCAGAGAAAAGATCTAAAAAAGGAAAGCACAGTGGGCTCAAGCAGCCCTGCCAAACCATGGACAGCTCCACCAAACCAAGCTCCTTAGGAAAGGCTCCCAGGACAGGTGGAATGGCCAGACTTTCTGGCTATACTCAGTCACCCTAAAACAACCTGCCACCAGGCAGACACTTGGGACCCTGCAACAGTGTATGAAAGTAGATGGTCAATATGTCTGCCTTCAGGGTTCGTGGCTCCCACATGTGGCTGCTAGTCACCAGACTAGCCACTGCCTTGCCGGGTGCGGATCCAGACCAGAGCAGACTTGAAGCGGGCTCACTCCAAGATCAGCCAGGAGTAGATCCTTCCTTCTGTTTTATTATTTTTGTTTGTTCATTTTATTCTTGTTCTTTTGTTTTTCAAGACAGAGTTTCTCTGTGTAGTTTTGGTGCCTGTCCTGATCTCGCTCTGCAGACCAGGCTGGCCTTGAACTCACAGAGATCTGTCTGAGACTCTTCTGTTTTAAAGGAATGGGATCTCAGAGCTGCCACTGCCACAGCCCACCCCCTTGACGTCCTGACGTCACGGGCCGCACATAGAGAAGGAGGCCTGCCAGGCTGGAGAAGGGGCCTTGGTTGGCAGAATCTCTGGCGGTTTCAGGCTGAAAGAGAAGCCAATGCCATATTTCAATTTCTTCCAGCAGTTTCCCATCAGGGCCTGGTGCCAAGGTAAGGGAGAACCCCGGCCTCAGCCTTTTCCTGCACAGGGATATGTGAGGATGGCCGGGAGCTAATGGTGGTGCTGGCCAGTTTGGCAGTTTGTTCCAGGAACAGTGGACAGTGTTGGGGGCGGGGTGTGTGTGTGCGGAGGGGGAGGGAAAAAACAGTGAAGAGGAAACTCCATTACCAGTACTTGGAAATTAGAAAGGGGCTGGAGTGTAGCTCAGTTAGCTGAGTGCTTGTTTAGGACTCACAGAGTCCTGGATTTGATCTCCAGATCCAGGACACGAAGGTGCATACCTGAAATACCAGCACATGATAGGTGAAGATAACAAGAGCAGTTCAAGGTCATCTTTAGGGCCATATGAAATGAGAAGTCACTGTGGGCTACATCTTGTCTTAAAAAAAGAGTGAGCAAAAAAGAAAATTTGGCCTTTCTAAATCAGAGCAACACTCTGGTTGTCTTGGCTCTAGGCCTGTTCTTTCATTTCAGCCCTTCTGAGGCCAAAGGGTTCCTTCTCCCCCTTACACCCAGGTCCACAGTAGGGCCATGTTCAACCCCTAGACCCAGTCTGCCAGCCTCCTAGCCTGTCCAAGGGGTTAAGCATTGGGAGGTCACAGGGAGCTGAGGAGGGGGAAAATTTATTTAATCAGAGAGTCTCTGAAGGCGTCTAGTTTCCATCACAGAGAACAGGCATACAAGAACGAAGGGAGAAGGAACATCACCAGGTCACATACAATAGTCAGGCCTTCCACCTCCACCCCTGTCCTTGTGATAGGCAGAGAGACAGCTCTCTCTCAGCCTAAGAGCTTCTTGTGCTTGGCTTAAGCAGAGATCAGTCAGAGCTGTGCACCCTTGCCACTCTGACCCCCCCCATTGACAAGTCCATCTGCAGAGGCTCCCTCCCTGGGACCCAGATATCTGGGCCCAGCACAGACCAGAAGAATACATAAGTCGGCTAGAAGAGCAAACTTTTGGACCTCTGCTCATTGACCCCAGCAGAGAAAGTAAAGAGCAGAAAGCAGGCAGACAATACAGTCCTGTCCCCATATGGTCACAAAACTGCCCTTAATAAGAATATTGTTCACATAGTCAGGCCAAGAAACAGAAAGAAGGCTGTGATGACTCCCACCACCTGAGAGTTATTTTCTTTAAGAACTCCAAGTATAATTTCACATGCCCTCCTCTCTGTAGAAATATTGACAAGACCTGGTATCACTTGGGTGTTTGGATTTTTTCCTGTGGTATGACTTTGTCCATAACACACATAATACAGTTGTAGTTTTTGTAGCTTTGTGCTTTTTACACCTTGATGTGAAATGTGAACAAGAGTTCCGGTCTTTGTTCCAGAGACAGAAACTCAGAGATCAACATGGAGAATGGCAGTGTCTCCTGTAAATGAGCAGCAGGTCAGTGTTATGTCCGTATATTTCCTTGAAAAATATTTTGATATTGAAGTCATGAAGGCTTTGGTACTCTGCCTTGGACAATGTCATCAGATGTGTTTATTTCCTGTGACTTTTTTTCTTTTTTCCTCTCTGGTTATCAAAATTGTCGTTAAGTCATGTGACATACATAGCACAGCCTTGTTCTATTTTATATTCTCTCCATTACTACTGTGAAGCAACTATTTTTCATAGACTTAAGACCTGCAGTTGTGAAAGAGAGTCCATTGTGAATGACGATCAATGACATATATTGCTGCCCTACAGTTCCTACAGAGGATGGATCTGTGTCCCTATATATTAGTGATGAAGGAAAGTCTGATGTGCCGCGAAGGTTACATTTCAGGGATGGTCAGGTTTCCAGAACCAGGATTATGAATGTGGCCATGCAAATACATGAAACTCTTTCCTTGTATCACAGAAAAGACTTACTGTCTAAATCCTAATACTGAATGTTTCAGCAGTGTAGAGTGTACAGATGATAGATGGAATGCTCTGCCTTGCTCTTGCCATGAAACTGATGTTTCTGTGAAGAGATGTAGATTGCAGCATACTGTATTTTCTCATTGGCGTTTGATATCATTCAGTGATGATGTGCCTCTAGGTGTTTGTTTTTTCTTTTTCAGCTTTTTAATTCTGATTTATATTTTTCTCACATACAACACATCCCAACCAACTGTGGTTCCCCTCCTGCCGCTCCTCCCAGTTTCTTCCCACACTTCCCCACCTCCCACTCTGTACTCCTCTGGTTCCTTTCAGAAATGAACAGGCCTTGTGCTCAGAGGGGAGGGACCTCATGGTGATCTCCAATTTGGACTCTATCTAATGTTTGGCTGTGGATCTCTGTATGCTCCCATAAGTGCCAGAAGAAGCTTTTCAGATGAGAATTAGGCTAGGCACTGATCCATGAGTATAGCAGAATATCATTTGGAACACATGTATTTTTGTCTTTGTTTGTTTGTTTGTTTTTGTATTTTATTACAGGTCTTTGGGCTTTCCAGCCTATGCTTCCTGGTCTTCCTGGCAGTGTTGGGCATGGACTCCCTTTTGTACCATGGGCCTCAATTTAAACCAATCACTGGTTGCCCACTCCCAAAAGTTCTACACTTCCATTGTCCCTGCATATCTTGCAGTCAGGATAGATTGTAGGTTGAAGGTTTTGTGGCTGGGTTGGTGTCCCAGTCTCAACACTGGAAGGTGTCTGGTTAAAGAATATGGCCAGTTCAGACTCTATTTCCTCCATTACTAGGAGTCTTCCTTAGGGCTACTCTCATAGTATTGTGGAAGTTTCCACTGCACTAGGGTTCCATGTAGCCCCCCAAATGTTCTCCAATTCTATTAGCCTCTCTCCCCTGTACTCTCTTCCTCCTCCCATCCCCTACCACTTGATCCCTCCTAATCTATCTGGAAAATCAATTTCCCCTTTCCAGGGAGATTCATACATCCAGCTTTGAGCCCAATTTGTTACTTATCCTCTCTGAGTCTGTGGGTTGTAGCATACTTAACCTTTATTAAGAGCTAACTTCTCAGTGAGTTCATACCATGTTTGCTACAATGGGTTACCTCACTCAGGATAATTTCTTGTAGTTGCATCCATTTACCTGTAGATTACTGATGTGATCATTTTCAACAGCTGAGTAATAATACTCTGCCCCGGCCAGTGGGGTCTTCAACAGGGACCTGAAGGGAGGGTCAACGAATGAGAGGGACAAGGGACACAAAGAATGAGAGCAAGACAAGATGTCTGATCAAGCTCCAAAATCTTATTTTCCTCTTAAGGCATATATAGGGAGGGGCAAAGGGGGATGCCTGCAGAGAGGGGACTTTAATCATGGGTTGTTCAGCCAGCAGGGAATGTTGCTATGAGGATTATCTATTCTTGCCTAACTGCCTAACTGCAGAGCGGTCACCTGATTTCTGAGAAGAGGTTCCGATATTCATGAGAAGAGGTTCTGGTGCTATGGAGACTTAAGCAAGGCCTAGATCTAGGAAAAGAGGAGAGAAGCCTAAATGTGGTGGCATGTGTGTCAAGGATTACTTAGGCTTATGGCTCCTGTCAATAGGCCATTGTGTAAAAACCCCACATTTCCTTTATACATTCTTTGATTGAAGGACATGAGTTATCAATTTCTCTTTATTGTGAATAATGCAGCTATGAGAATAGTTGGGCAAGTGTCCTTGTGGTAGGTCGGAGCATCCTTTGGGTATATACACAAAAGAATTAAAGCTGGGTTTTGAAGTAGATCATTTCTCAGTTACCACCTGCCCATAGTCCACTGGCCAAATTTATTCTATTTCCCCTTCCCAGGGCAATCCCTGCATGGGAATTCTTTCATCCATGTCTTGGATTCTCCTGATGATGCATGCATCTTTTGTTCCTGTTTACTTACCTGCCCAATGAGATGAGAAGCCTTAAGAGTTTTCATACAGCTCAGAGGTTATGAGGGACATTGTGACAAGGAGGATAACACGTGGAGCTGTGATCTGTAAACAGACTAAGTCCTCAGTATGCAGTCCTCGGGGCTCTGCCTCTCCAAGCTCATTTGGCATGATTTTGCTAGTGGCCAGTTGCTCTCACATGCCACCAACAATTGGCATTTCACAGGGATGAGCTCACTTCATGGTTTTCCAATAGAACAGCACAGTCTTCTTGATGTCACATATACACAAATGACAAAAATCAGACTCACAGATAAAAGCATTTAAAAATAATGACAGAAAAAATGCTATCAACTTGAGTGTGAAGGGGACAGGAACTGGGCTCAAGGTATGGTATCTGAGAGGTGATGGGAAAAGGAGGTGAGGGGAGATTTGGTGATGAAATACTAATCCAATCAAAATATTTTTAAAATTAAAAACATTTAAGCCAGGTGGTGGTGGCACATGCCTTTAATCCCAACACTTGGGAGCAGAACCAGGTGGATCTCTTTAAGTTCAAGGCCAGCCTGGGCTACAGGCGAGTACCAGGAAAGGCACAAAGCTACACAGAGAAACCCTGTCTGGAAAAATGAAAACCAACAACAGCAAACAACAAAAACAAACCAAAAAACAGAATAAAACAAAAAAAAGAAACATTTAAGCTAAAAAAAAGAAAAAAACAAATCCTATGGTAAGGGCCACTATTGAAACTGCAAGGGAGAATTTATGGATTAAAAAGAAATTTTGAGACTTAATAGCTACATTCCAGAATATCAAAAATTTAAAAGAGATTCCTGTTGTAGGTTAACCATGAAACAGTTTTGACATTTTAACAAATCCAATACTGTTAATAAACATATTTCTAAAAAGGGTTTCACAGTCACTCAAAAAGAATTCTCATTCACTGTAATGTGTCAGAATTTCATATACTGCATTTAATCCTTAACTGTCTATCTGAGTATTAATTTTCTGATGTATAGCAATTTGGGAAGAACAATTAATGAGGTCTGCTCTTGTTATATGATAGATCTTTCCTGGTAAGATGTGAATCTACTCACTCAAAATGTGGATTGAAAACAGAACAAAGAATAGATAGCAATGAACTGTGTCTTGTTAAATTAATAAACCTATTTGGGTTACCTTAAGGAATATGGAAACAAGTTGGTAACAGGAGCAAATCAGACTACAAAATATTAGTCATCATAAAACTCCAGCCCTGCAGGGACAGGGCTTACTAAGCCTGGACACACAGAATGCACTGCACACCTGGAGGTAGATCCAGAGGTTGTAGGACATCCATTCTTGGAGATTTAGTTCATCAATGCCTCTGCTGAGGAGCATGGCTGATCCCCATTTCTTTAGGAGAGTTTAGGATAGTGAATCCTATCAGATTTTTGACTTCCTGAAATGAATGAGAGGTACGTATTTCCTGATTAATCAGCTTCTATTCAGAATGAAAGGTTTAAGTCTCCAGGGAACTGATATAACACAATACACTCTAGAGGCTTCTTCATTTTTCATTTGTATACAATTTTTGAGATTGAAGAAGTAAAAGTAACATGTTTCAATGAGAATTGTCCTACATTGTCACATTTTCAAATTTTTTCCTCAGTATAAACACTCAACGTTTTGCAAAATTTGTAAAATATTAAAGGTTTCCACAAATATCCCATGTTTCTTTTGTATGAAGATGCAGTGGCCTTTAAGAACAGAACTTTGGATAAATCATATGCCACACTATTTACGATGGAAACTTTCCACTCCAGTATGTTTTTCAAGTATTCTTAGACACTAGAGGAAGACAGTCTTTGCCACATTCATTACTCACAATTTTCTCTCGTGTATGAATGATCTGATGTTGTTTAAGGCTTGAACCCTGTGTAAAGAATTTTTCACATTCACCATATTTCTAAAGTTTCTTTCCTGTATGAATTCTTTGGTGATTTCTAAGACTTGATTTATGTACAAAGGATTTCTCACATTCACTACATTTATGAGGTTTCTTTCCTGTATGAACGATCCGATGCTGTGTAAGATTTGAAAACATTCTAAAGAATTTCCCACATTTACTACATTTGAAAGGTTTCTCTCCTGTATGAATTCTCTGATGTTCTTTAAGAGAAAAGGAACGTGTAAAGGTTTTCTCACAATCACTACATTTAAATGGTTTCTCTTCTTCATGACTTCTCTGATGTACTTTGAGATCTGAGGCACGTGTATAGGATTTCTCACAATCAGTGCATTTGAAAGGTCTCTCTCCGGTATGAATTCTCTGATGTGCTCTAAGACGATCAGCACATATAAAGGATTTCTCACAACGATTACATTGGAAATGTTTCTGATTTCTATGAAATTTCTGATGTGTCACAAGTTGCTCTTTCTGGATAAAGCATTGTTCACATTTACTACATTTGTAAGGGGCCTCTCTACAATGGGTTTTATTATGGTTTTTAACCTGATGTAACAGGGAAAAGCACATTCCACATTCTTTACATTTGTAGTATTTCTTTCTAAAATGAGATCTATAATGTTTACTGAGACTCCAGCATGACGTGTAGCATTTTCCACATTTCCTGCATTCGTATCCTTTCTGTACAATAGAGATTTGTTTTGGCATGAGTGTATGTTTAGAGTCAAATGATTTATCATAATCTGTAGTATTGTATAGTTCCTTTGTAGTGTGAATTCTTTGACTTGTTGCAGAACACAAATTCAAATGTTTCCCACAGTCTTTAGGTTTGCCAGTTTCTTCTCCAGTGTTCCCACTTTTATGATTCTTTGGGTTTGTTGATTCAATAGAGGCATTCCTGTGGTTACCACATCCATACTTGCTGCAGTTCTCTGTAAGATTACTTGTGTTATTAGGTATACATGGAGAGAATTTTTGGGCCATTTTGCCAATCTCATTAAATTTATGAGACTTCTCTTGGATAGTCACAGGATGGTAGACCATGTGCTTTGATCCTTGATTCAAGATATTCATATATTTCCCCCATATATGGTATTTCTCTAGAAAATGAGCATAAATATGGCTTATAGGGATTGATGCATATTTACAGATTCAAATACTGATGATTTGTTAAGTTCTATCAGACAAATTACCTAGAAATTCTTAAAAACAGAGCTCTCAGCAGAGGCCATTTGTGTTTCACTATTATTACATGCATGCTCAGAGCCAATCTAATTGTCATCAAACACTGAGGACTGATAGTAGCCACCTCATTTTTATATAAAATGCAAACCTTGTAGAAGTTGGGACACATAGATTATTGAGCAATAGTGCATTAAAAATGGAGCTCTCTGTAAGATATGTGGGTGGGTTTTTATTTTCTTACTGTTTATGTTTTTGAGAGGGCCACACTGTACAGACTGGGTCATCTAAGAACACATTATGTAACCAGATGGGCAAGGAACTTACCATATCCTCTTACCTCATCCCCCTAGGGCTAAGATTAAAATTATGCTGTCCTGTGCTCCCAGGATTAAATACAAAGACAATACCTCAAAATATATAAACAAATGAAATGAACAAAACCAGAAAAATATTCATTAAAACCATTTTCCTCTATTTAAAAACTCTCTACATTTCTTAAAATTCAGAAAGAGGTTTAATCTGACATTAATATCAATGCATTCCAATCACTAAGTACATTATAATACATTTCCTTGCTCTGAAAATTCAACATTCTTAAAATTTGCAGTTTTCATTAAATACTAGGTAAGAGGAGTATACAGACCACACAGTATGTAGCATTGGTTGTGTTTTCAGAGAACAAAGAAAAGTATAATGGAAAAAAATATAACAAAGTTATGTTTATTACCAGAATTTCCCCATTTCTGGTAGTCTCTAGGTTGTTTATAAAGCAAGTAATTACTATGGATGAGGCAGATATTACTACAGAAGAGAATTCTTAGCAACAAAAAAAATAGATTGCTGTAATTCTCAATCATCACATCAATGCACAAGTCCCTCCAATAGGACCCCAGACATTTTCATTCCTCTTGGGAGATGTCCACAGTGACATCCCTGCATTTCCATAGACCCTCTAATGGAAAATTATTCATTAACCATGTGATACTGGTTAATACATTCCTAAGAAAAAGAGACCCAAGGAAAAAGATTGTTTTGGGATGTAAAAGATCCATGCCCATTAATCATTTAGATAAACATTTTCTGAGATGGTTTAAAAATGATTTCAGAAGATAAGAGTACTAATTGCTCTTCTAGAGGTCACCCATTCAGATCCCAGCACCCACATGACAACATGCAACTGATTCTACTTCCAGTTCCTTGGAATCTTTGATGGTTTGAATGAAAATGGCTTCAAAGTGAATAGCACTATTAGGTAGTGTGATATTGTTGGAGCAGTTGTGGCCTTGTAGGAGGAACTGTGTTACTGTTGGGGTGGCTTTGAGGTCTCCTATGCTGAGGCTGTGCTCAGTGTGGTAAACCGTTCATTTCCTGTCTCCTACAGATCATGATGTAGAACTCTCAACTCCTTCTCCAGTACTATGCCTACCTGGATGCCATCTTTCCTGCCATGATGATAATGAACTAAAACTCTGAAATTTGAAGCTAGATCCAATTAAGTGTTTTCCTTTCTAAAAGTTGTTGTGGTCAGAATGTGTCTTCACACCATTTGAAACCCTAACTAGGATAGCAGTTGTTACCAGGGACTGAGGTATTACTGTGATAGGCCTGACCACATTTTTGTATAGAAGAACTTGGACTTTTGTTTCTCTGGTTTAGGAAAGCAGTGGAATGCCTTAAGCATTGTTTAAATCAGTCATATAAGTAGGAACATTGGAAGACAGTGGTACTGAGGGTGATTTGAACTGGGGAGCGTGGCTCAAGAGGTTCAGGAGCAGAGACGTTTAGATGCTGCCTAGCAATCATTCTTGTGATATTTTCATGAATAATGTGGCTGCTTTTAGACCTTGTCCAAAAATTCTCCCAGTGAAGAACTTTGCATTGATTCTATTGTCTAAAGGAATCTCAAAACTTAGGATAGACTTAGTATTGTATGATTAACTAGTGTTAAACCTAATGAAGTTTTATATTGAAAAGAGGCCAAGTTGAGGAAGGAAAATACACAATGCATAATTTAGAAAGAATATGAACACCAGGATGTAGAATAGAGCAAAGTGCTGTGTTCAGTGTGATGCATAGACACAGGCATACATACACACACACATACACACACACACACACACACACACACACACACACACACACGCACCAAGAAATGAAATAACTAGTGAGATGACCTTGGGACAAGAGTCCACCAAGCTGTTTCCAACTTGTGAAAAAGAATTAAAGAAAAGTTTAGAGCAAAGTGTGCTGGTATATGCCTTTAGTCCCAGTAGTCTGGAGATAGAGGCAAGCAGTACTCTAGGTTCGAGGCCAGTGTGGTCTACAGATCCAGTTCCAGGAAAGCTGTCTAAGACAGTAAAGAAAACGATAGAAAACAAAGAAAATTGACAAAGGTGTAATTGAGCAAAGGAGCCATGTTCCAACCCTAGCAAGCAGGAGAAGTTGGCAGTTTGAGCCACATAGTTAAGCTTTTAGGGTCATGAATAGAAGGAAAGGTATCAGGGACTATGGGGGTCCAGCCCCTCGATAGTCCCCTCCCAGGGTCCAGGAAGAATCTACAACCAGCTGACAATTAATCTTTGATGAAAAGAAATGAATCTATGTACACAAAACTCCTTAGTCTATATACTTTATTATTCTATGACAGTTACAAGCTTATATTCTGCTCTCATATTTAGGTCATCTTTAGCCTCATTTCTCTCTACACTTGTCTACGATCCCCTCTAGGTTCTATCTTAATTCCTTCATCTAGTTTTGCCCCTTCTAGGTTCTTATCCATTTTGTTCCTTCCCATATCATCTCCTCTCCCGTCTCCTCTCTCCTCTTCTCATTCTACTTTATCTTGTTCTTCCCCATCTGGCTTTTTCTCATCTTCCATCTCATTCCTCTAGTACTCTCCTGTAGCCCTTCAATCTACTTCTTCCCCATCTCAGTTTGTTCCTCTCAAGTTCTTACCCATCTAGTTCTTCCATTCTCTTCTCTCTTCTCCTCTTGTGCCTGGAAGTCCCGGTATATAAAAGGGAGGGTCCGAGCTAAATTGTGTAAAGCTATTAAAGTCCACCTCTCCTAGGCGGTGTCCCCTTCTGGAATTTACCATAAGTCAGGAGACTTGCACGTGGGCTGTTACCATTGTTAGTCCACCTGGGACTAACAATGGGCACCCACCTGGGTGGTGTTTCCTGTAGTCCTTGAAAGTGGCCAAGGGAGATAGATAATCTGATTCCAGAGAAAGCCTTTCCTGAGGCTGTTCTCCAAATACCTGGAATGTGTATGTCCAGAGAGTGATCAGTCTACACTGTTAGTCCTTAGGGGAAAGTCAATTGGAAAAACTATGAAGGCACACATGATTTTCATAACAGAAGACAGTTGATATATAACAAGCCAAGTAACACCAAAAACTCCTTGGGATCTGGCTTCCTCTGGAGGAATTCCCTGATTCCTCCAGGTAGTGACTTTGCCATAACCAGCTGAGTTCTTATGATATATTCCTGCAGCCCGCAGCAGAAAGGGTTATGGGATTTTCACCCACAATTAAGAAAAACAACTGAGAGCTTCCATCCTGCCCAGGACTTCCTGTCTAGACAAGAGGAGAGTACCTGGGCTCAGACTAGATCCCATCCTTGGGCACCAGCCACTCCTGGGAAGAACGTCTAACTTGGCCCCAGGTTCTGGCCATCTGGCAGGACCCCTTCTACCCCCACTGGGAAGGCTCCCCTTCTCCAATACCCCCAGCAGATCCTGAAGTTTCCACGCCCTGCCCCCATGCCCATCCGCCCGAACCCCAGCCACTTTCTGAGACTTAGAGACTGACCCCCAGCTCCCATCCTGCCCTGGACTTTCCACCTGGACAAGAGAGCTCCCATGTGGACAAGAGAGAGAGAGATTTCCTGAATCTGTCAGCTCTGTCTAAACCACGAGCGCTGATAAGACAAAGAACGAATCACCAGGACATGGGCAGACATCAAGGCAGAAGTACATACAACAAAATGAAGAGCAATACAGCATCACCAGAACCTAGCCCTCCTCCAACATCTAGGACTGAACAGCACAAATTGGAAGAACCAGAAGAAAACAGCCTTATGAATAACATCATGAAGAAGGTAGAGGCTTATATAGAAGGAATCACAAACGAAATTGAGGGAAAGACAAAAAAAATGGGAAGAACCCTTTAAAAAACTAGAGGAAAAGACAAAGCAGAAGAAAACAATAAAGCCCTGAAAGAAAATCATGAACAAGCAATGAAACAGATGAAGTAAACAGTCCAAGACCTGAAAAGGGAAATAGAAAAATGAAGAAGACACAAACAGAGGGAATGCTAGAAATAGAAAATCTGAGTAAACGAACGGGAACATCAGATGCAAGTATAGCCAATAGAATGTAAGAGATGGAAGAGAGAATCTCTGGCATTGAAGATACAGTAAAAGAAATAGATTCATCAGTCAAAGAAAACACTAAAACCAACAAAGTCATGTGCTGTGGATATCACTCTATATAAATAAAACACTGATGGCCAGTGACCAGACAGGAAGTATAAGTGGGACAAGGAGAGAGGAGAATTGGGGAAACAGGAAGAAGGAGGGAGAGACACTGCAGCCACCTCCAGGACAAGCAGCATGTAAAGATGCCAGTAAGGCACCAGCCATGTGGCAAAGTATAGATTTATAGAAATGGGTTAATTTAAGATATAAGAACAGTTAGGAAGAAGCCTGCCATGGCCGTACAGTTTATAAATAACATAAGCGTCTGAGTGATTATTGTATACGTGGATTATGGGACTGCGGGGCTTAGTGGAACCTGGAGAGAAGCTCTCCAGCAATAGTCATGACCCAAAATGTCCAAGAAATTTGGGACACCATGAAAAGACCAAACCTACAAATAATAGGGATAGAGGAAGGAGAAGAACACCAACTTAAAGGCACAGAAAATATATTCAACAAGATCCTAGAATAAACTTTCCCAACTTAAAGAAGGAAATACCTATGAAGATACAACAAGCCTATAGAACACCAAACAGACTAGACCCCCAAAAAAAGTCCCCTCACCACATAATAATTGAACAACTAAACGTACAGAATTAAGAAAGAATATTAAGAGCAGCAAAGGAAAAAGGCCAAGTGACTTATCAAGGCAAACCCATCAGAATAACTCCAGAGTTCTCAATGGGGACTTTGAAAGCCAGAAGGACCTGGAGACATGTAATGCAGACACTAAGAGACCATGGATGCCAACTAGACTAATATACCCAGCAAAACTTTTATTCATCATAGACGGAGTGAACAAGACATTCCAAGTCAAAGCCAGATTTGAACAATACTTATCCACAAACCCGGCCCTACAGAAAGCACTAGAAGGAAAATTCCAACCTAAGGAAGTCAGATATATCCTCAAAAACACAGGCATAGAGAAGTACACACACTACGACTAAAAGATAACAGGAATCAACAATCACTGGTCATTAACATCCCCTAATATCAATGGAATTAATACACCTATAAAAAGACACGGGCTTACAGAATGGATATGAAAGCAGGACGCACCTTTTTGCTGCACATAAGAAACACACCTAAAATTCAAAGATAGACACTACATAAGAAAAAAAAGGCTGAGAAAAGACTTTCCAATCAAATGGTCATAAGAAACAAGCGGGTGTAGCCATCCTGATATCCAGCAAAACAGACTTCAAACTAAAATCAATCAAAAGAGATCAAGAAGGGCATTACATACTCATCACAGGATAGATCCACCAAGATGAAGTTTCAATTCTGTACATTTATGCCCCAAACACAAGGACACCCACATATGTAAAAGAAACATTACTAAAGCTTAACCACATATAAAACCCCACACATTAATAGTGGGAGACTTTAACACCCCATTTTCACCACTGGACAGATCTGCCAGATCAAAACTTAACAGAGAAATAAGGATATAACTGATGTTATGACTCAAATGGACTTAATTGATATCTACAGAACATTCCATCCTAACAAAAAAGAATATACCTTCTTCTCAGCAACCCATGGAACCTACTCTAAAATCGACCACATACTTGGCCACAAAGCAAATCTCAACAGATTCAAAACAATTGATTGGAATAACCTCCTGCGTTCTATCAGACCAACAAGGTTTAAAGTTAGATTTCAACAACAACAAAAACTACAGAAAACGTACAATCTCATGGAAACTAAATAATGCTCAGCTGAATCACCAATGGGTTAAGGGAGAAATAAGGAAAGAAATTAAAGACTTCCTAGAGATCAGCAAAAATGAAGACACCACATACCCAAACTTATGGGACACTATGAAAGCAGTGCTAAGAGGGAAATTCATAGCTCTAAATGCCCACATAAAGAAGTTGGAGAAATCTCACACTAGTGACTTAACAGCACACATGAAAACTCTAGAACAAGAAGAAGCAAAGTCTCCCAGGAAGAATAGATACCAGGAAATTATTAAAGTGGGAGCTGAAATCAATAAAATAGAAACAAAGAGAAAAATGAAAAAAAAAATAATGAAACAAAGAATTGGTTCTTTGAGAAAAATCAACAAGATAAAAAGCCCTTATCCAAACTAACCAAAAGACAGAGAGAGAGCATCCAAAATAACAAAATCAGAAATGAAAAGGGGGACATAAAAACAGACATTGAGGAAATGCAGAGAATCATCAGGTCATACTTCACAAATTCTACTCCACAAAACTGGAAAATCTAAAAGAAATGGACAATTTTCTGGATAGGTACCACATACCTAAGTTAAATCAAGACCAGATAAACTATTTAAATAGTCCAATAACCCCTAAGGAAATAGAAACAGTCATTAAAAGTCTCCAAACCAAAAAAAGCCCAGGACCAGATGCTTTCAGGACAGAATTCTACCAGATCTGCAAAGAAGATTTAATATCAATACTCTTTTTTTTTTTTTGGTTTTTCGAGACAGGGTTTCTCCATGTAGCTTTGCGCCTTTCCTGGAACTCACTTGGTAGTCCAGGCTGGCCTCGAACTCACAGAGATCCGCCTGGCTCTGCCTCCCAAGGGCTGGGATTAAAGGCGTGTGCCACTACCACTCGGCCTCAATACTCTTTAAATTGCTCCACACAATAGAAACAGAAGGAACATTACCAAACTCCTTCTATGAAGCTACAATTACCCTGATTCCTAAACCAAACAAGGATACAACAAAGAAAGAGAACTACAGAATGATCTCCCTCATGAACACTGATGAAAAATACTCAATAAAATACTGGCAAACAGACTCCCAAGAACACATCAAAACAATTATCCACCATGATCAAGTAGGCTTCATCCCAGGGATACAGGGGTGGTTCAACATATGAAAGTCTGTCAATGTAATACACCATATAAAGAAACTCAAAAAAAAAACACACATAATCATAATGCAGAAAAGGCATTTGACAAAATCCAACACACCTTCATGATAAAGGTCTTGGAGCAATCAGGATACAGGGAACATACCTAAACCTAATAAAGGCAATTTGCAGCAAGCCAACATCCAATATCAAATTAAATGGAGAGAAACTCAAAGTGATTCCACTAAAATCAGGAACGAGGCAAGGCTGTCTGCTCTCCCCATACTTATTCGATATAGTACTTGAAGTTCTAGCCAGAGCAATAAGACAACATAACGAGATTAAGGGGATACACATTGGAAAAGAAGAAGTCAAGCTTTCCCTATTTGCCGATGACATGATATGACTTGAGTGACCCCAAAGATTCAACCAAGGAACTGATACAGCTTATAAACACCTTCAGCAACATAGCAGGATACAAATCAACTCAAAAAAATCAGTAGCCCTCCTATATACAATTAACAAACAAGCTGAGAAGGAAATCAGAGAAACATCACCCTTTACAATAGCCACAAATGATATAAAATACACTAACCAAGCAAGTGAAGAACCTATATGACAAGAACTTTAAGTCCCTGAAAAAAGAAATTGAAGAAGATGGTCAGAAAATGGAAAGATCTCCCATGCTCATGAATAGGCAGGATTAACATAGTAAAAATGGCAGTTTTACCAAAAGCAATCTACAGATTCAATGCAATCCCCATCAAAATACCAACACACTTCTTCATAGACCTGGAAAGATACTTAACTTCATATGGAAAAACAAAAAACCCAGGAAAGCCAAAAGAATCCTGTACAATAAAACAACCTCTGGAGGAATCATTATCCCTGACTTCAAGCTCTACTATAGAGCTACAATAATAAAAACAGCTTGGTACTGGCATAAAAACAGACATGTGGATCAATGGAATCAAATTGAAGGCCCTGACATTAATCTGCAAACCTATGAACATATAATTTTTGACAAAGAAACCAAAACTGTACAATGGAAAAAAGAAAGCATCTTCAACAAATGGTGATGGCATAACTGGATATCAATGTGTAGAAGGCTGCAAATAGATCCTTATTTGTCACTGTGCACAAAACTTAAGTCCAAGTGAATCAAAGACCTCAACATAAATCCAGCTCCTTGAACCTGCTAGAAGAGAAAGTAGGAAGTAGTCTTGAATGCATTGGCATAGGAGATCACTTGTTAAATATGTAACACCAGTAGCACAGACACTGAGAGAAACAATCAACAATGGGATCTCTTGAAACTGAGAAGCTTTTGTAGAGCAAAGGATATGGTCAACAAGGCAAAGCGACAGCCTACAGAAAGTGACAATGTCTTCATCAACCTCACATCTTACAGAGGACTGATATCCAGAATATATAAGGACCTCAAGAAATTAGACATCAAAATGCCCAACAGTCCAATTAAGAAATGGGCTATAGAACTAAACAGAGAATTCTCAACAGAGGAAACTCAAATGGCTGAAAGACATTTAAGGAATTGCTCAACACCCCTAATTATCAGGGAAATGCAAATCAAAATGACTCTGAGGTACCACCTTACACCTGTCAGAATGGCTAAGATAAAAAGCACTGAAGACACCTTATGCTGGAGAGGATGTGGAGCTAGGGGAACTCTCCTCCACTGCTGGTGGGAATGCAAGCTTGTACAACCACTTTGGAAATTAATATGGCGGTTTCTTAGAAAATTGGGAATCAATCTCCTCCAAGATCCAGCTATAACACTCTTGGGCACATACCCAAGGAATGCTCAATCATACCACAAGGGCACTCACTCAGCTATGTTCATATCAGCATTGTTTGTAATAGCCAGAAGCTGGAAACAACGTAGATGCCATTCAACTGAAGACTGGATAAATAAAATGTGGTACATATACACAATGGAATACTACTCAGCAGAGAAAAACAATGACATCATGAGGTTTGCAGGCAAATGGATGGATCTAGAAAAAAATCATCCTGAGTAAGGTAACACAGACTCAGAAAGACAAACATGGTATGTTCTCACTCATAGGAGGATACTAGATGTAAAACAAAGATGACTAGACTGCTACTCACAACACCAGGGAGGCTACCTAGAAAATAGGACCCCAAGAAGGACACAGGAATCGCCCAATGACAGAAAAATGGATGAGATCTACATGAACAACCTGGACATGAGTGGGGGTAATGAAGGGCAAGGGTCAAGGGAAAGAGAGCTTAGGGGAGCGGGAGATCCCAGCTGGATCAAGAACAGAGAGGGAGAACAAGGAATAAGAGACCATGATAAATGAAGACCATATGAGAATAGGAAGAAGCAAAGTGCTAGAGAGGTCCACAGAAATCCACAAAGATACCCCTACAATCGACTACTGGCAATGGTCAAGAGACAGCCCTAACTGACATCCTCTGGTGATAGGATGGCCAAACACCCTAATTGTTGTGCTAGAAACCACATCCAATGACTGAGGGAACTGGATGCAGAGATTCACGGCCAGGCCCCAGGTGGAACTCCAGGAGTCCAATTGGCAAGAAAGAGGAGGGTTTATATGAGCGAGAGTTGTTGCGACCAAGGTTGGATAAAGCACAGGAACAAATAGCCAAACGAATGGAAACACATGAACTATGAACCAATAGCTGAGGAGTCCTCAACTGGTTCAGGCCCTCTGAATGGATGAGACAGTTGATTAGCTTGATCTATTTGGGAGGCATCCAGGCAGTGGGACCAGGTCCTGTACTCAGTGCATGAGTTGGCTGTTTGAAACCTGGGGCTTATACAGGGACACTTGGCTCAGCTTGGGAGGAGGAGACTGGACCTGCCTGGACTGAATCTATCAGGTTGAACTCAATCCTCAGGGGAGTTTTTGCCATGGAGGAGATGGGAATGACGGGTAGGCTGGGGGGAAGGCTGGGGGGGGGAGAACAAGAAATCCGTGGCTGATATGTAAAATTAAATTATAAAATAAAAAGTGCATTACTATTCCATAATATCATAAAATATAGTACTTATTAAATGGTACAAGATAAATTGTATATCCACTTGGAAAACCATCAACACTACCAATACCTCATGACATATAGAATATTAAATTCTAAAAGGAGACTGTATAAATGTGAAACAAAATAATAAAATGTTTTCCAGGAAAAAAAGAAAAAAACTGATGTCAGACATGTGTCAGTATTGTCCTTGCATAGACACCCAAGGTATGAAGCTGTACCTATGAAGTCTGTATTGTCTTCAAAACCCTAAGATGTTGGAGCTGCCAGAACCACAGAATACCTGCCAAGGAGAAAGTAGAACCTGGCCAAGAGTGAGAAAGGTGTTTGCAGTCAACCAAGCTAAAATGAGTTGGAGATCTGAGGAGATTTGATATCAGACATCGAGATGCAGAATTTGGAGTTTGTCTAGCTGTTTTTCAGTCTTGCCTTGATCCATTTTTTTCCTCACTATTCTCCCTTCCCCACATATTTGGATGGTAATGTATAGTCTGTGTCAGTGTATGTTGGAAGTATGTGATTGGCTTTTTTTAGTTTGATTTTACAGGGGATTACATTTAAGAGATTGATTGAATCTCAGAAGAGATTCTGAACTTTAGTATTTTAAATATGTGTGGCTTCTTATAGCCTATGGGAACATTTGAAATTGGACTGAATGTATTTTTGCATTATTATATGGCTACAAATCTTAGGAGTAAGGGAGTGGAAGTGGTTGTTTGAAAGAAAATAGTCCCCAAAGAGAATGGTGCTATTAGGAGAACTTTAGTTGACATTTCCCATCAAGGCATCAAAAACACAAACCTAAAATTAATAAACAATTATTATGGACATTGCCAAACCACATAATAGGACAAAGCCATCAGAATGCTGTCAGAGGTCTTGTCCGAATTTATCCAGAAAACAAGGGCACAAGCCAAAAAGGACCACTAATAAGCCAAGACAGACCAGGAGAAATGCCACCTGACTTACAAATTTTCTTTTTCTTCTATAGGGAGGGGGGAGCCTCACCTCCCCTGACCTACAATCTGCTAACCATGCATTTAATATTCCATAGGTATACCTACAAGAAAAAGTTTCCTCTTTAAAACTCCTCAACTCAACTGCATGTCTTACCATTGACACTTATGTTTACTCCCAGCAGAAATTCTAATCACCTAAAGAGTTACAGGTTGTCATCCTCTGGACCAAGACATTCTGGTGTAGCTGCAGGTCTGCACCCCATCCTCCAGCCCACATGGATGTGCTGTCCAGCTCAGCCCTGCACCCCGCCTTCCAGCCCACAGGACAGAAAATGCTGCTACACATGGCCCACAGAGCCTGAAACAGGCTGTGCTTCCTGGGTTTCCACTGCATTCCAGCCCTCAAGACTCACAGCTTCACCCCCATATCAGCAGGAAGTAACCATGAGAGACTTCTATAGCCCCTTTGCTACCCCTTTTTCTGAGCTGACCTCTCCAGCCCAGGGACAGAACTGCCCTTAAACAATATTCTATTACTAATTGTATAAATTCTGCCCATGATCCTGAAATGTATGTGGTACCATTTATTTATTTATTTCCCCATGTACTTTTCACAATTGTTTTATATGTATGTCTTACTATACCCTGACACAGGTTACTACTGTCCTCTTATAGCTTATGGTTTAATATTGCATTGATTACAAATTTAAATTAGGTAAACTTCAGCAGCAGCCTTGGTCTCATAGTTGATTCAGGTAACTTTATCTAACTATACCTCCTTAAAATACAGCTTAAACAAATTTATACCTGAGACTAATAGATAGAGTCAATGTTCAAGACTAATCATTTCTTTTTGATAAGTCAGAATCATAGTATTTAGACATATTTAACCTTATAATGATATACCAACTAATGATAGATTTTTATGTTATTCCTCTGCACCCCTTATTGGGATAGAGGTATTTTAATTATATACAAATATACCTATTAGATGGTTAAACTAATTCTCAGCTTGCCATCTATATAGATTATTGATTATAAATGTATTTTATAGATTATAAGTATATATTACTGATACAAATATTGATCATATATCAATATTTACTGGCCGCTACTTATTATTTATTCCAGTCATATCCAAAATCAATATTCCTCCACATCATTCATTGCCCTAGAGAGAATTAAATTTCCCCCCTTTTTTTTTTAATTCAGAGCTGAGGACCAAACCCAGGGCCTTGTGCTTGCTAGGCAAGTACTCTACCATTGAGCTAAATCCCCAACCTCAACTTCCCTTTTTTACTATACAAGAAAACAGGAACTCTTGTGGGCCACAAGAATATATCATAGAGATTCAGCTGTGTATTAAAGCTGAACTTTGCCTGGCCAAGGGTCAAATGGATAGGCATGCCTTCAGTTCTACCATGCTAGAGGCAGAAGACAGGGATTTCATTGCTTCCAGGACAGCCTTGACTATCTAATCAGTTCCAGGTCAGCTAGATCCACACAGTGAGTTCCTGTCTCAAAAATACAAGCAAAAATAAAATGAATGAGAACACAAACAGGCAAGGGAATGGAAATGTGGAATCATACTTACTACTGGTGGGAATGTCAATTGCTGCAAAAGAGTGAATTCATATTGGAGGTTTCAAACCACATTGTGTGTTACCTACCACAGTTCAACTGAGTTTTCACTCACAGCTCCTAAAGTGTCTCACACACAGACTTACACACACAGGGTTACTGATACATTATTCACAAGAGTCAGTTAGTAGAAAAAGCCCAGAATCAAAATGAAGAGTTTCAAGGTAAAAGTGGCAATCATGAACTTAGTATTCAAATCAAAATAGTGAAAATGACATTGAGTGAATAACCAATGAAAAAGTGAAATCCTCCATGTTTTCTTACGACAAATCCCATATTTCGTTTTGTCATTATGCTTGTGGTGATAGTCCATGACTCTATACAGAAGAGTATGTGATGGGAACAAGGCCTCACAATGGAAGTAAAAATAAAAATAGTGAGTATTAGAGGACTGGCAATGGTTGCATCATCAAAGGCAGGGGACACACATTTGACCTTCAGGAGTGAAGGGTACAGAGGAAGCACATGGTGACCAGGCTGTGGCCTTGAAGCAGAAGGACATCACTGTGTTCTTCATATGGCTAATGGAAGGCAAGAGTGCACAGTTTAATGACAGTGTCTCAAACTCATAGCTCAGGAAAAAAAGACTACCATCCTGATAAAGGCCAGGGTAAGACTGTGTATCCTCAGGATAAATACAGGAAATTATTTCCAACATGAACACAGTTGTAATCGATGATCAGTCACTTCCTGAAAAAAGGAGGTAGAGGCTCTGAAAGTTTCCACTATTGCATATTGATGTTGGTAGAAATTACTGTCTGTGTATAACCAAACTTCCTTTAATTCTACATGCCAGATCCAGGACATATATTTACAATGTTTTTTCAGACCCTCTTGGAGAACTGAGTAATCATGTCATGGTGCAGTCTATCTTGCAAATAAATACCATGATTTTCTTAATGTGGCCAACTTACTGTCAATCCAGTTAGAGCCATTCCAAGCATTATCCAAGCAGACCATAGATCTTTCACTGAGGTCAAGTGTACTTTTCTGAGTTCCCAATACTTACGCAGGAGGATCAAGCACCAGCCCTACATTTGAGAGCCGAACTCTGATCTTAACTGCTGTTTTGTCTTCAGACTGGAACGGAAGTAGGGATGTCTGATGCTGCACCTAGAGACCCAGTGTATTTAGGAGGAGTGTGAAGAACTGAACAAAATGAAGTCACACAGGCTGGATCTCTGTGCCCTAACCTGGTTTTCAGACAATAAGGTAGAAGTGGAGAGAAAACAAAAGGGGGAGGTGGTGGTGTTTGTGGCCTACTTGGAAAAGTGATTATAGCACCCTGGGTACAGTGCTTGTAGCTGAGTAATTTTTGTGCTTCTAGCTCAGTGGGTGGGGAACGTTTGTCTCAATGAGGAGAGTGTCTGTAGTTCTGTAGCGAGAGCTCCTGCAGCTCCGTGGATACAGTGCTTAGAGCTAACTGGGTCTGTTGCTTGGAGCTCACTGTGGTCAGTGCTGGAAGTTGAGTTATTACAGTGGTTGTAGCTTGATGGGTAACTGCTTTAAAGAGCTCCCATTCCAGCTGAGGGGGAAAAAAAAGCACTCCAAGAAATAATCAAGATACAAAGTAGACTGCAGGCTTACACTTCATATCACTGCTCATCAGTGAAGGAAGTCAGGACGGGAACTCAACTCAAACAGGGCAGGAGCTGATCCCTAGGCCATAGAGTGGTGGTTCACAACCTGTGAGTCATGAACCCTCTGGGGTGCTTTTGAGGTCCCCTTTCATAGGGTAACACGTCAGATATCATGCATATTGGATATTTATGTTACAATTCATATCAGAATCAAAATTAAAGTTATGAGTAGTGACAGAAGTAATTTTCTGGTTGGGGTCACCACAACTTGAGCAACTGTATTACTGGGTCCCAGTATTAGAGAAGTTGAGAACCATTTCCAGGGAGGAATGCTGCTGACTGGTTTGGTACCCAAGTCTTGCTCAATCTGCTTTCTTATACAATCTAGTACCTCCATCCCTGGTACAGTACCACCCACAAGGAGCTAGAACCTCCCAAATAAATCCCCAATTAAGAAAATGCTCTACAAGCTTGCCTACAACATGATCTTATGGAGGCATCTTCTTAACTGAAGTTCCCTCTTCTCAGATGACTTAAGCTTGTGTGACACAAAAATCCAGCATGGTCACTATTGCCTCGGTCCCTGCTGTGAAGGCTGAAGTTGAATCAGCATTGCAGGCACCAGCACCTGGATTCAGGCTGCCAGGGCTTCCAGAGACTGATTCAGCCACAGTCTAGAGTGGGAACAAGAGTGGAGTGTGGGGAACACAGGGAACCTTCTGCCCAGCTGGATCTTCACGGCCCCATTCCCCTTGCCCTTGACTGGAAACTTCTCTTCTCTTTTACCGTGGAGCAGCTAAGACCCAGAGAAGACCACGTGTTAAGTCTAAGTCTCTCTTCTCTCTTGCAGGAAGCTAGGTCATCCCTGCGCCTTTTATTTTTTAATTTCAATGTCTTTAGCTAGGACTGAGCCTCCCAGAGGTTTTCATGTGGAATAGTAGGGGAGAGGGAACAGACCTGTGGTATCAAACAGGTCTAAGAGGAACACCAAGAAAGTATACTGGTGGGGCTGGGTAGGAGGCTGTGGTAGAGTGACAGGAGCCATGAGCCATAAGCCTAAGCGACCCTTGACACACATGCTGCCATATTTAGGCTTCTCTCCTCTTTTCTTAGATCTAGGCCTTGCTTAAGTCTCCATAGCACCAGAACCTCTTGTCACAGATACCAGAACCTCTTCTCAGATATCAGGTGAATGAGCTGCAGTTAGGCAATTAGTCAGTTAGACGAGACTAGATAGACAACCCTCAGAGCAACCCTTTCTGCCAACCAAACAGCCCATAATTAAGTCCCTTCCTGCTCTCAACCCCCTTTGCTTCCTATATATGCCTTGTGAGAAAAATAAAATTTTGGAGCTTGATCAGACGTCCTGTCTTGCTCTCATTCTTTGTGTCTCTTGTCCCTCTCATTCGCCAGCCCTCCCTTTAGGTCCCCGTTGAAGACCCCGCTGGCAGGGACAGTAGACACCTGACCTGTCACACCTGAGTTCTATCTGTAGCAGGGTAAGAAGGAGAAAAATAAACAAACAAAAAAACAAAGTACTAAGGGTACTATCCTTTACAAATCTTGACACAACTTATGTGTAACCCTAAATATAATATTTTATTTTTAGACATAAAAATTAGTACTTTATTGCTTTTATTTCAGTGGACAGGCTCTCACTATAAAGCTCTTGCTGTCTTGGAATTCACTTTGTAGAACAGGCAGGTTTCGAATTCACTGAGATCCACCTGCTTCCGCTCCTCATATGCCTGTGCCACCATGTCCAGCTAAGATTTTTAAAGTTATTTTTAAATTGTGTATAAATGTGTGTGCGAGTGTGTGCATGTGAGAGCAAGTGTCCACAGATGGCACTAATGCCCAAAGGGCATCAGATACCCTAGAGCTTGAGTTACAGGTAGCTGTGAGCTGCCTGGTGTGGATGTTGGGACCTGAACCTGGGTCTTCTGCAAGGGCAGTACTCATTCTAGATAACTGAAACATCTCTCCAGGCCATGTGTACAGTTCTGATTTGTGTTATCAGGCAGGGGTGTGAGTACATGTACATGCACACATATCTACACAGAAGAAAAGTTCTATTCCAATATTTGGGAGTTGGGATGCAGCTCAGTTGTTAGCACTGCTTGCCTCAAGAAACCCTGAGTTTGATCCAGGGCATCTCCTATGTCAAGTATGGTAGTACACAGCTATAATCCCAGCACTTGGGGGTGAAAACAGGAAGATCAGAAGTTCAAGGTCATTCTTGAAAGTAGTGAGTTTGAAGCCAGCCTGAGATACAGGAAAATTTGTCTCAAAAAAAGAAGGAAAAAATAAGTATCTTACAGGCACCACCACTGCCCTCCTGGCTATCAGCACCTTCAAAGGTAACCAGGCCCAGAAGTTGTTTCCAATTTCCAAGGGTCTCTGAGGACCAAGCTGGGCTGGGCCATGTCTTGTTCCTTACAGCCTGACAAGGATAGCTGCTGACTGCCAAGTTTCCGGGCTGACAGCCTTGTGCTTCTTTCCCTGATATTGCTGTAAAACGCAGGGGAATGCTACTACCTGACTTTGGTCTTTAAGCATGACTCCTGGCTCATCATCTTCATGTCCCTCTTTGAATACTCCAAACCCCTGCAGGCCACTGCATGTCTTAGACACCAAGTAAGGGAATCATGACATCAGGTAGCATTTAATTAAGAGACCCAGGAGTGTCCCTCAGTATAATGAGAGATGACAATATGGGAGCCATTTAGTCTCCACGCTACAAGCTTCTAGTGAGGGGCACAATGCCTAGGCTAGGGGTTTCAGGGGCAGTCAGTGAAACGGCTTCCCCGTGACATTTGTCTGCCTGCCTAAAATAAAGATAGGGTGAGGCTTAAGGCCTGACTGCTGTATCATGTGGTCTGATGTTCACTCTCTGTCCTTTCTTCTGTAACAGGTCTCTGTGTCTCCGTTCCTTGTCAGTTTACTGCCTTTTTTTATACTGACATAAACCAGGTCCCTTCTAAGGCCCTTTGATTAAATAAACACTCTTTCCTCTCCCCAGTTCCCTGTGCGGTCCTTGGCCTAATTCCTAGATTGGACAGAAGGCTGGCACCCTGGGTCTAGGAGTTGATCATGACCCTAGTGTGGGCCTGGACATATGCGGAGTGAAGGTACACTAGCCCACTTGAGCATGTGGCTCTGGCAGCCTTGCCCTTCTCCCCAATTCCCTCTGCCTTGCTGAAAACCACTAGATTACACTCTAAAGCTAGCCACTGTTACCCTACTTGGCACTTCCTCCTCCTGAGGCAACTATCAATGCCCAGCTATCTAAAATCCAGTCATCAAAAGACCCCTTCGGTTCACCTAATTAACATGCCCTATTAAAATGCACATCCTAGCCCCTTGACCTGCCTTTTTTTTTTCTTTTTTGGTTTTTTGAGACAGGGTTTCTCTGTGTAGCTTTTCATCTTTCCTGGAACTCACTCTGTAGCCCAGGCTGGCCTCGAACTCACAGAGATCTGCCTGGCTCTGCCTCCCAAGTGCTGGGATTAAGGGCGTGGGGCAACACCGCCTGGCTTTTTTTTCCCATTTTTTTCTTAACTAATTACACATGCAAGGTCATTTGCTGCTGTTTTTCTGCCTGAGCCAGAAAGCAGCCACTTTAGCTTTGCTTCCCTGCATAATAAAGGATCTCCCTGTGAAAACAGTGTTTGGATGTGGTTTTTGCCTAATCCAGGGTCCAGGTGGAAGCCCCTACTATGTGGGGTGGGGTGGGGTCTCTTCAGGAGGATGGAGCCTTTTGTTCAGAGAGGAGCTGCAGTATCCCCTGCTGGGACCACACAGGAGGGACAGGCTTGGAGTAAAGACATCCAGATTGTTACCCAGATCTATAAAGGCTGTTTTTTTCCCTGCCCATTTTTTGTTTTATGAGACAAGATATACTTGGGTATGACTTTGAACTGTTCTCCTAAACTTCACTTCTTTTTTTTAAACATTTCTGAAGCCTTTATTTACAAAAGCTTTAAAAACAAATAAAACCCTTTGTTTGCAAATAATGTTTAGTTTAAAAAGGACCACCCAGTTCCAGCATTTTACTATCAAGAATATTGAATGTACAAGGGAAATGAACTATGTTGCTAACATTTGGAGACTTGCTAATATTACTGACTGAAGTGTAGCTAACACACATTACAACTTGTAGTCCATCACTTCAGGGTAGAGTTAACGATCACCAAAATCTTCCAACACATGCTCTGGTCTGGTCACATATTCTGCATGGCTAAATATTTCAGGGTCTCTTGTCAATATATATAAAATAGATTGCAAAGATATACACAAAAAATAAACAAGCATTACACTCCTCAGGTAATACCATCATGTCCTAGTCCCAGGTATCAAATCCAGTGCTCTGTGCATGCTAGGCAAGCACTCAGGTAACTGAACTACATCCCAGCTTTTCTTTTTTCTTTTTGGCTTGAGACAGGGTTTCTCTGTGTAGTTTTGGTGCCTATGCTGGATCTCACACTGTAGACCAGGTTGGCCTCGAACTCATAGAGATCCGCCTGCCTCTGCCTCCTGAGTGCTGAGATTGAAGGCGTGAGCCACCACCACCAGGCAGCTTTTCTTACTTATTTCAAAATACTGGAAATGAAAGCAGTTTTGGGTTTTCCCTTGTACTCACTGTTACACTCCCCTCCCCAACAAATGCTGTTTTCAGCTCGGGTATGAATTCTGCCAAACTGGCGCACACAACACCTCGTTCCTGGCCATACTCCCCCATCCCAGGCAGAAAAAGGCTGGAGTCCGTGTTCTCCCTTACCTTAGCACCAGGCCCTGCCACGACAGTGTTGGAAGGAATCACAGTAGTGCCAGTGTGGCTCCTTCCTTCACAGACAGCCAGAGAAAAGCTTCCAGCTCACACACACCGGTTCCGGATGCTCCTCAGACGTTCTGGGGTGGAGAGCTGCAGTTGATCCACTGGATGCCACTCTTTCAATGCAGAGGAATCTGAAGGCGGGGCCAGAGAGGAGACTCTTAGTTAAAATGGAGGTCCTGGTGCATGTGGGAGAGTTTTCTACCGTCGCTCCCCATGCAGCTAAGTTTTTGTGTGAGAGTCAGTCCACCACACACTCTCTCCTACTACTGTCAAGCCATGACAGACTGCCCCTGGCCACTCTTGAGATTCCTTCTCAAGAGCCTCACAGTGATATGATTATCTGTTGTCTCAAAGACTCCCATCATTCGGGCAACCTATGCAAGGAACCTGGAAAGTCTCCAGCTGCTCAAGGCTGTCTGTGGTGCAAGCCTGTGGTAAGACTCCCTGGAGCGTTTAGATCAGCAGTTCACAGGGTGGGGACACAGCCTTTCCTGTCCAGGTGGCCGCTCCCACTGGGAGACTACACTGTACACAGCCATTTTTGCTGTCCCCTTCTGTCTGCAGCAGTAAGTTTGCTGCCTTCATTTTAAATGCCCTTTTTTGTCCTGTCCCAGGCAAGTTGTTTGTGTGAAAAATGTGCAGTTGGGTTTGGGAGGGTGCTGGGGATCAGTTCCCCTGTGGTTTTTCCTGTTTGGAAAGCAGTGTCTGGCTTGCCTCTGGATACAGAGTAGCCATACCTTGACTCCTGCTGTTAGAGGGGTATATAAACCCATGTTGGTAGGAATAAAGAGAGCTGTTTCCCTGACAAACTGAAACTGGGCATCTAGAGTGCTATTTAACCTCGGCGTCCTTCACCAGATTTCCTGCTCCAGCTTCACAGGCCGCAGCACCCCTCTAGATGTGGCATCTGGGTCTTAAGCATCTGCTCACTGGTCATCTGCTCTGTACCTGAGCTTGGCCTAGTAAGGCTGGCCCGGTCACCTGTCCTGAAAACCTTTCCCAAGGTGCTTGGTTTGGGGGAGGGATACAGAGGTTGGCAGGGATGCTTGAACCCACCGCACTTTTCCTTTCTAGATCTTTCCTGAGCTCCCAGGGGAGGAGGAGGAGAAATGGGGAAAGGGTAGGAACAGGAAGATTCTTAGGTTCCTCCTCTCCCAAGAGCTCAAGATTGTTGTGGAAGCTTCTGGGTCCCCACAGCAGTGACTAGATGCTGGGTGGTGGAAAGGTGTACAGTAATACCTCCTCCCTTGTGGTTCCTGCCCAAGCATGCTCTGCAGTGACTGGGCTGGCTGGAGAGCTTCCCTCACTGTTTCCCTTGTGTTGGGGCCTATGCAAGTCTTCACAGAGAGCATCATGCTGGAGCTTTTACCCCACTGGCTCTTTGTCCTGATTTAATTGCCATCTGAACACCTCCACTCCTGTGCTCTGGGGTTCCTGTTCCCTTCTGGGTGGCACTGTACAACTGTTTCATCAACTTATGCTCCTGGGGAAAAGCACAGAGAAATGGCTGCTGTTTCTCTTAGTTTTTCCTTCGCCCAAATGATGAAAAAGGTCTGTTTAACAATCTACCCACTTATAAGTACATGGGTGCTGCGTAAAGTTCTTAATCTAGTTAGCTGGATTTTTCCCCCAAGATGTACCGGCAGGTGTTGAGGTTCTGAGCCATCTAGCTGAGCTCTAACAAACAGTTCAGAGTCTGACTTTCCATTGGTTGAAACAATTCTTTGAATATTTTCCACTCTTGATTTCCCTTCTCACTGAAGTTTCAATGACTTTTTAAAAATGTCTATTCTCATCTCTTGGGACTTAAAGCAGTATTAACTTTGCCTCTGTATAAGGCCACTTAATTGAAACAGGTGAACATTAATATTTTACAAGGTGCAGCCATTGTGGTTCATGGTATTACATGGCCTTTTCATTCATGGATGCCAGAGGAAGGGGTGGAGAACTTTGCATTTCAGACAGAAGCCACTCAACTCGTGTCCCTCATCATCAAGAAAAATTTCTTATAGGAGTTGTTTTTTTTTGTTGTTGTTGTTGTTTTTTGTTTTTTGTTTATTGTTTTTTTTTCTGATACAGGGTTTCTCTGTATAGCTTTGTGCCTCTCCTGGATCTAGCTCTGTAGATTAGGCTGGCCTTGAACTCACAAAGATCCGCCTGCCTCTGCCTCCCAAGTGCTGGGATTAAAGGCCGATGGAGGGAAATGTGGCTGCGCCGGCAAGTCCAGGTGCAGAGAGTTTTTTATAGGGAAAAACTGCAAGTCAGGGCTTACATGCTTTGGCATCTTGGGATTGGGTAGTATGGATATGGGGCAAGGTGATTTTGTAAACAATTGGTCTAGATTTTCAGCTCAAAGTCACATTTGAAACCATTGGGTTAGACTTTTGGTGGGAACCACAACCCGCTGAACAGGATTGATTATCTGGGCTGCTCAGCAGGGTTATCTAGATATCTTCAAGGGCCATAAACCTCAAACAGGATGTCTGTAGGAGGATACTGCTCTGCATCTGTTCGAGTTGTCTTGGCATATTCCTAAGGTCCTTCCTGGAACTGAGTACAGCAGGTGGTCTGAGATGGTGGCCCTGCCCTAAGATTGAGTCTGTATTGCCTTCACAATTCATTTTTTTCTTGTTCTTCCTCTAACTTAGGACTACACTAGCAGAGGAGCATGTTGTTTGAGTCCCAGTTGTATCAGCTGTGGCTCCAGCTTCCAGGTAGGAAGAGGTAGAGGGCTTGTCCAGCCTTTAGGCAGTACACTGCTGTGGCTTCCTGAGATTTTCAGGTTATCAAAAGGCAAAGAAGAAGGGTGCTTAGAAAGAGAATGAAGAGAAACTGAGACAGTGTCATGAGATGCTGCAGCAAGATCCCAGGAAACCTGCTAGGCAGGCAGCACTCTTCCCACCAGAGCTGAAGATCAGCAGGGGACTCAGGCAGACTTCCCAGGCAGTGTGAGGTCTGAGGATGGCCAAGCTCCAAAGTTTGAGACAAGCTCTCCTAAAAACCATGCAGTGTACATAGGCTAGGAGTGGCTTAGAGGAAAAATCCATTTTCCTACTTTTTGTGGCTGTTTTACAGGTGTAGAAGGATCTCATTATGTAGCTCTGCCTGTCAGGAAATTCACTGAGTAGACAAGGCTGACCTCAGACTCACATAGTCCTGCTGGCATTTACCTCCTGAATGCTGTGATTAAAGTCATGTGCCTCTTGGCCCAATTGAATTCCTCCCCTCCAAGTGCTCTACCACTGAGCTAAATCCCCACCCCCCCTTAATATTTTTATGTATGGAAAACTTCAGTTTTGCCTCTTTTTTTTTTTTTGGAGAAAGGGTTCCTCTGTGTAGCTTTTCACCTTTCCTGGAACTCACTTGGTAGCCCAGGCTGGCCTCGAACTCACAGAGATCCTCCTGGCTCTGCCTCCTGAGTACTAAGATTAAAGGTGTGCGCCACCACTGCCCAGCCAGTTTTGCCTCTTAACAAAACCAAATATGTATGCTGTTATGAATTATTATGAAGTGGGGCCCCCCATGGGTATGTATCCCGAGCACAGGGAACCATGCTGGCATGCTGGACAGATGCAGCGGTGGCCGGCGGGCATGGCATCAGGGTGGCCCTTGGACATTCACAACCCAGAGGCTGCATCCGTGTGGAAATGGTTTATTATAAAGATGCAGAGAGACAGAGGAGAGAGGGAAGGAGGAGGGGGAAGAGGAAGGGAAAGAGAGTGAGAAGGGTATGGAGAGGTGCAGGGCTGGGAGAGAATAGAAAGTAATGGGTGGAGTTATCCCTTAATAAGAGACTTCTATGTCAAGATACAGGGCAGTCCCAAGGGGCAGGGTCAGACTATAAACATACACCCTCCCCCCCCCAAAAAAACCCCTAACACCTAGAAATGGGAGGTATACATGTATAGTTGCACATATGAGGTGAAGTTGACTGTGGACACATGCTGAGGCATGGCTCTCGGGTTTCTCACAGGCCTCACCATTCCCTTTCTTTTATCTGGTAGCTTCAGTGATTCACTCCTGTTTGGCAGTTCATGTTTGGGCTCCTGGGGCCTGATCTGTTAAAGAAACAATCTGACTGGGGCAAAATCAGCTCATGGTGCCTCAATTGGTAAGAAGCAGCTCTGTTGTTGCTGGAGGGCTTCTCTCCAGGTTCCCCAAACCCCGCAGACCCACAATCCACTTATAAAATAATCACTCAGACGCTTATATCACTTATAAACTGTATGGCCGTGGCAGGCTTCTTGCTAACTGCTCTTATATCTTAAATTAACCCATTTCTATAAATCTATACCTTGCCACGTGGCTGGTGGCTTACCAGAGTCTTTACATGCTGCTTGTCCTGGCTGTGGCTGCAGTGTCTCTCTCCTCAGCTTTCTGCTTCCTAGAATTCTCCTCTCTCCTTGTCCCACCTACTTCCTGCCTGGCAACCTATTTCTTGCCTGGTCACTGGCCATCAGTGTTTTATTTATATAGAGCAATATCCACAGCAGCTCTGTTTTACCTCAGCAGGTTTTTTGTTTGTTTGTTTGTTTGTTTGTTTGTTTTTTGTTTTTTTTCTTTTTTTTTTTATAGAGGTGATCTCATGTAGCTTAGGCTGGCCTTGACCTTTCTGCACAGATGAAAAAGATCTTTACTTTTTGACCCTCCTGCCTCCATTTCCCCAGTGATGGAATAGCAGGTATATGCCACCTTATGTGGGGCTGGGAATTGAACCCAAGGCCCCTTATAGGCAAGGGAAGTACCCTGTCAACTGAGTCACATCTTAACAGTGGTCAGGGTCCTTTCCCTAGTGAAAGTGCCCCTGTTATGAATGGGAGGCCATGCTGTGCAGAGCACATATCTCTTACATTCTCACCCTGATCCTGAGGTGCTTCATTTTCCATATTCAGCAGCAGGGAGTCAGCAGCAGCCTCCCAAACAGTGGAAGCGATGCTGTTGAGGCCTCGGTCAGTTGCCAGGTACACAGGTGTGCATCCATTGAGCATGGGGTCATCTGCCTAGGGACAGCTTGGACCAGGAACTGCACCGTGCTGTGCTCCTGAGCTTCCACAGCCAGGTGCAGTGCAGTCCATCCACTGGGCCTCCTGGATAGGAATAGGGACGTCAGCTACGAAGTTCAGAGGCCATACACTGATCCTGTGCCCTGGAGATGGAGTTTCAACAGATTTGACATTGTCAGGGGACTTGTGGCTGGACCAGAAGGAGTCAGGTTGTGGACCAGGTGGCATCCTGGCTGCATTCTGAAGCAGTGACTCCATGAATGGTTGGTTCTTCTGCAATGTGGTGACTTGAAGACAGAAAAGGCCTGGGGTGGACTAGGGTAAGGACAGTTGTTGGCCATGTACTGGTCATTTTCTTCAAGGACCACCCTACCCTTCAGCCTCAAGGGACCACTGCCAACACAATTCCTCTAATCCCAAGACTATAAAAACACAACCTCCCATCACCACCCTCAGATCTGAGAAGAAAGGAACTTAAATGTTCCACCTTTCCAGCCATGTTATTGAAACTTTCATGTTTCAAGGATCAGGCTGCTGAATGGCAGTCCTCAACATACCCACTCTTCCAATGTACATACCCAACCTTGCCAGCTCTAAACTCTACCTGTCGTCCAGGCCCAGCTAGACTTCTTACATAAGAAGTTTATAATGTTTATAATGGAGATTTAGATTCCAACTTTGCAGTCTAAAATCCAATTTAGATTTCATCCTTTGTCTCTTTCAAGTTTCTGTTCAAAGGTTCCTGACTCCAAGGCCTTCCCTGAACACTACTCCAGAGAAGTAGTTTTGGAGCTTGGAATTTTCTGGCTGAATCAGTTTCTCACAGTTTGAGGAGTGGGTGGTAAAGGTAGCAGACAAGCAAAAGACTTATACCTGACAGCTACCTCAAGATATCACTTTAAAGGATAATGCTGCATCACCTATAAAAAAAGCATTTTGAACTAAAGGAAACATAAGATAAATATACGTTAAAGATCCAGAAACTAATCAATAGCAAGGGTTTGATGTTCTTATGATGGAAGAATGATTTTATGCTTGACTCTTTTCAGAAATTGAACCAAGTCACAGGTGTCACCCACTCAATGTATCTGATCCAGACAGCATCCCAGAGACCACCAGTCTAAAGACAGTTGACAAACTCATAAAGACCAGACATCCTGGAGAAAGAGGAAGAGATGCCTTGAGGAGATGTCAATATTTTAAATCATTTTAAATCATCAAGCCAGGACTTTGGTAATGCCTACTTCTCAAAAATGATGTTGTTATGTTTACTGACTGTATTGCATGTTAATTCTCAGCCTACCAATGCAGAATCCAGTGCCTTTTATCAAGGGGATAAAAGACAAACCTCTAATGGGAGACAACATGATCTTGTTTGCTATGCTCAGGCAACTTTCCCTCTGGTAAACTACTGTCTTAGGGGTGAAACATTTTTGGTTCATTTGTTTTGTTTTGTTTGGAAAATACTATTATACTACCCCTTGTATCGATTATAAAGGCTAATATGGGACAGGATATATTATGCTCATTTTCCTCAGTAAATTTTTGCAATTGGTTGATCATCAGAATTAAGATAGCTTTTTTCCCCTGAGAATTATGTTGTTGTTGTTGTTGTTTTCTTACTTTTCTTATTCTTTTTAATTTTATATGTATGAGTGGTTTTTTGTTTGTTTGTTTTTCCTTTTATTTTCTTTTACAATACCATTCAGTTCTACATATCAGCCATGGATTCCCTTGTTCTCCCTCCTCCTGCCCCCTCCCCTTCCCCCCAGCCCACCCTCCATTCCCACCTCCTCCAGGGCAAAGCTTCCCCAGAGGACTGAGATTAGCCTGGTAGACTCAGTCCAGGCAGGTCCAGTCCCCTCCTCCCAGACTGAGCCAAGTGTCCCTGCATAAGCCCCAGGTTTCAAACAGCCAACTCATGCAATGAGCACAGGAACTGGTACCACTGCCTAGATGCCTCCCAAACAGAACAAGCCAATCAACTGTCTCACCTATTCAGAGGGCCTGATCCAGTTGGGGGCCCCTCAGCCTTTGGTTCATAGTTCATGTGTTTCCATTCATTTGGATATTTGTCCCTGTGCTTTATTCAACCTTGGTTTCAACAATTCTCGCTCATATAATAAACCCTCCTCTTTCTTGCTAATTAGACTCCTGACGCTCCACCCGGGGCCTAGCTATGGATCTCTGCATCCAGATCCCTCAGTCATTGGATGGGTTTCTGGCATGACTATTAGGGTGTTTGGCCATCCCATCACCAGAGTAGGTCAGTTCCGGCTGTCTCTCGACCATTGCCAGCAGTCTATTAAGAACAGAGAACAGAGACTCACTGGGGGTTCTAACTGATGTACTTCCTTTAAGCACAGAGGCAGAATAAGGTCAGGGAATATTGTGTTCCTTCAAAGGATTGTAATTTACATAGTCACTTGTCTCACCAGCAGCTTTTACCCTCATCTCAGATCTCCTCAGCAGTAGCATTTCTGTTAAAATAGGTAACACGAGTTCTCTAGAATGCTAGCAACTATATCTAATACATTTTGAGCTTTCTTTAATGCCAGATAAGCTTACTCCCCTTGGGGTACATTTGGGAAGCAGATGAAGTTCTCGTTGAATGTGTATAGTTGACACAGGCATGGTCATACCAAGGATTTCAATGTCATACCCATGGGAATGGCAAAGCCTTCCCCTGTTCAGTCTTGAAGAAAAGCAAAAGCCGCCCTGAGGACCTATTATCAGTGTTGACTGTATGTAAAACTTACATTTGTAGGTTTTCACTGGTGAATCAGTATTTTAAAGGTGGATAATAACTGAGTATTAGCATTGGTGTGTGTATGGGTTCCTTTAGGATCAATTTTCTGATGGATCTACACTTTTAGCACTAGTTTTGACAGATGCTATGCATTTGGGGGGTTTTCTAGAATGGACTTTATAGGGTGCATTAATAATGAGGCATTAATTTAACAAAACTGAACAAAGTGTTTTCTCCTTACTATTAATTTTTTGGTGGACAAAAGTTTTGAGGAAAAATTGTGGGTTCATTACATGCTTTATAATATGATTATTCAAGAGATGGAACATACATCCTTGCATGAGACGTGAGATCCTGTCCCCAATGCAGACATGGCTAACTAGAGGAAGGCTGACCCAAGATCCATAGGAACAGATGTGGAGAGTCCAGACCTGTACACCTGGAGAGGTACTTGTGCTTCCATTTGGAAGACAGGATAAATATTACTTGTAATCTTATTGTGTGAATAAATGAGTGTTATACCCAAAAAAAGAGAGGAAACATGTATATATATTTACTCATAAAAAGAGAAGAACTGTAAAAGAACAAAGTATGCATGTGACTGAAGTCCATTTTGTTGGATGAATGAGTTTTACTCAGTTACAGGAATATGTGAAAGGAGTTGCTTACAGTAGTAAAAGGGGCTCAGACAGTTGCTACCATGAAACACCTTGGGATACAAATTATGAACATTGGACATCCTGAGCCCACTGCACATGTGTAGGCCTATCTACATGTTGGAGGGTATCATTTCATCAGAGCTTCTTCTAAGCATCATTTCTGGTCTGAGTTTCTTCGGGAGACTTAAGCATAAGCAATCTTATCAGTTTTTCAGACTTCCCAATGATATATGAAGATGTTATTTTTGTGTGTGTGTTACTACCTTCCCTTCATGATGAAATGTTGCAATCTCCAGAAAATATTTAATCAACAGTACCTCCCTATTTTTATCAATTTGCATAAATTATGCAGTCTTTGAGATTAAGATTAAAATGTTTTAATGAATTTTTTTCTACATTTAGAATGTTTGCTTAGTGCAAACTATAGATATTTTCTAAGAGTTGAACATTACATAAAGGTTATTTAAATTCATAATATTTTCTAGTGTCCTTTAAGGACAGAGCTTGGAAAAATCATATACAAAATCACTTACAACAGAAACTTTTCTCCCCAGGATGAATTTTCTGATGGATCCTTAGCTGTGTCTGCTAGCTAAAGCATTAGTAGCATTAGCTACAAGGATTCTCTCTTGTATGAACTCTCTGATGTTTAAGAGTTGAGGCACATATGAATGATTTCACACATTTACTACATTTGTAAGGTTTCTCTCCTATATGAAGTTGCTGATGTATTCTAAACTCTGAAGAACTTGAAAAGGACTTTTTACATTCCCAACATTTGTAAGGTTTTTCTCCTGTATGAATTTTCTCCAGTTTTCGAAGACCTGATCTATAGTTAAATAATTTCTCACATTCACTACATTTGTAAGGTTTCTTTCCTGTATGACTTTTCTCATGTGACTCAAGATTTGTGCTACATGCAAAAGGACTTTACACATTCATTACATTTGTAAGGTTTCTCACCTGTGTGAGTTCTCTGATGTTTTATATGAGTTGAGCCACATGCAAATGATTTCTCACATTCCCTACATTTGTAAGGTTTTTCTCCTGTATGAATTCTTTGATGATTTGTAAGGGTTGAACTATTTGTAAATGACTTCTCACATTCACTACATTTGCAAGGTTTCTCTCCTATATGAATCTTCTGATGATATTTAAGAGTAGAACTATATGTAAATGATTTCATGAATCCACTACATTTGTAAGATTTCCCTCCTGCATGAATCCTCTGATGATTTTTAAGAGTTGAATTGTGTGTAAATGACTTCTTACACTCACTACATTTGTAAGGTTTCTGTCCTTTATGAGATTTCTGATGTGTTCCAAGATTTGAGCTACATCCAAAAGATTTTTCACATTCACCATATTTGTAAGGCTCCTCTCCCGTATGAATTCTCTGATGGTTTCCTGTAGTATTGTGGTTTTAAAAGGTATGCACCTAGATGATTCATAAAGCATTTTGCCAAGGTCATTATCTTTATAAGACTTCTTTTGGATATTCACATGCTGATAGTACTATTTGATCCTTGATCTTCTCATATTTACCACATATGCGATGTTTCTCTGGAAAGTGAGACCAAATACAGCTAATAGGAACTGATGAATGAGTAAGAGAGTCAATACTTGAAATTCCCTCAAGTTAACTAGCATTTACTAAAAGCAGAGCTCTTAGCATAGGCCTTCTGTGTTTTACTCTCATTAACTGAACAGTAATAAAAACACTCTAGTCTCCATTAAACACAAGGATCACTGAAGGGGCTTCCATCCTCACATGAAATGGATATTTTGAAGAGGCAGGAAAAAAATGGGTGATTAAGAAAGCATCATATGTGGATTATTTCTATACAGAGTCATACTGTGCAGCCGTGGCTGACTAGGAACTCACTAGGTAACTCAAGCTAGCCTGAAACTCACCAGTTCCTCTTGGTTCAGCCTCCCTAGTGCTAGGATTAAAATCATGTTCACCAGGACTAAAGATACAGACCAGATTTCAAAAATTGATCAATAAAACAAACAAAAAACAACAACATAGCTACCATAGTATTTTCTCTATTTTAAAACTTCTCCATTTTTTAAGTCAGAAAGAGGTGAATAGTTTAATTCAATAGTAAAATAAAAATATTCCAATTACTAACGGTATTTCACTACATTTCCATGCTCTGAATATTCAATATTCTTTGAAGTTTTCAGCTAAAAACTAGTTAAGAGGCCTTGAGATATCACAGTATATAGCATTCGTTGCTTTTGCAGAAAAAATGTAAAAGAAGCACCAGGTAAAATTAAGTTTATTACCAGGATTTCCCTCATTTCTGGTAGTAGTCATAGAATGTTCATGGAGTTTATTTAAAAATAACACACAAAAATAGGTAAATATAAACAATGTGCCAGGAATTCTACAAGAAGAACATTCTTACCTACAAAAACCAGATTTCTGTAATTCTCCAACATCACATCAATATATAAAGTCCTCCAAGCAGGATTCAGACATTCCCACTCCTCATGGGAAAAGTCTTCATCCAAATCACTGAATCCCAACAGACCCTGTAATAGAAAATTACCCTTTTACCATATGCTTTGGGCAAAATGCTTTCCTATGGAAAGAAACATAAGGAATGACAGCCACTTTTGTGATACAGATGAAGCATGACAATTATTAAAGACTAAAGTTTTCTAGAGGTTGTACAGAGATAGGTTAGCAATTTCAAGCACTAGCTGCTCTTTCAGAGGATTCACATTCAATTCCTACTACACAACTGAGTTTAACTCCAGTTCCATGGGATCCAATGCTTACTCCTGATCTCTGCAGGCAGGAGGTAGACAGCAGTCATGCAGATATTTTAAAGGAAAAATGAAAGTTGATTTTGAAGATACTTTCTAGAATATTCATACTGTTTTTTTAAAATCTCTGTAAAAACAGGATGAGATAAAGATTTTGCAATTAAACTTTTATGGAATATAAAATAACTATTTGAGGGATAGATGTAGAGATGCACCGTTATGAGGGGCATTTTGAAATCAAACATTATCACTGTGTCTAATCTCACATGGAAAAGTTATGATAAGCAAAACTGCTTCCAAATGTTTCACCTATCGTCCTGCTCTCATATGGATGCTGGCTCAATCTGAATCTTGGCCTCACAAGATGCTGTTCTAAAATGCTCAGTTGGGATACTGAAGCCCAGGTTCCATGCTGCACCCTCTGTAGAACAATGTGGAAGGCAGAATTCAGGGATGAATTCAAAGTCAGTGAGGTCTGTTGTTTTTTCTGATAAGGAAGATCAGTAAGAGTACATATATCCCATGCTCTAAAATACACAACAAAGTCAAATAATCTGTGATGTTAAGTTATGACACTACTTTGACTACCATGAAATAGAAAAATCAGTATTAGATACTGTTATCCCACAAGCCAATACAGATGAATAACAATTTCAGAAATTCCATATATGGTTTTACTACAGAATAGGTAGAGAAATTTGTATAAATAAATAGCCTATATGACAATGAATTCAGATGAAGTAGAAAAATCTTCTGTGATCAACAAGAATGTGCAATGTTTGTCAGAATTATATTGATTCTTCATTAATATTAAGTATTTTGCTGCCTATAAGATCAGCTCAATTTAAAACTTGAATCTTGTCATTCTAATTCTGTTCTTTAATTCAATATTTGAGCTCACTCCTCTAAGAGAATTTTATATTGCTTGAAAAATTGTCATTTATTATTGTTCTTTCATATTTCTGAAAGAAGACACAAGGTTATTATCCCCACTCCTTGAAAAATGTCCATGAGAAATGTAAAGCTGAAGGCTAGAGAAAGACATCAGTGGTAAAAAGAACTTGCTGTTCTTGCAGGGAAACCCAGTTCACTTCTATCTACTCATGTGGCAGCTCACTACAGTACCTGATTCCAGAGCCAAGTGTTTTGTGCCAACCTCGGGACTCCATGTTTACCAGGCAGGCATGCAGTACATATAAAAACATGCTGAAAACATTCACATATGTAAATACATTGTATTTAAAAGAAAGAATGGAAACCTGTCCATTGCAGCCTCACTTCAGAATCTCCACCTAGGTCATACAGTAACTTTGGGGAAGCAAAACCATAGGATGGGGGAGCTTTCCTCTCCCCAAAAGAAAAGAGAGCAAAATCATTAACAGAGGCATTCACTGAGGCTAGAAAATTGATGGTTTATGCACAGCTCCAAGACAACTGTTTCTAGAAAAGTCTTACTTTATATTTCACATGATGCAATATCAATATGGGGCTTGCTTTGCTTATAAAATGTTCTGTGGTACAATGTCTGAAAAACAAAATGAAGGACAAAGAGAAATTACTAATCTATTGAAAATGTACCATTGACCATTGGAATCGAGAGAATGATAAGGGCAAGAGATCTCCTGAGACAAATATATTTCAGGTATTCAAATCCTGTGTTCCCAGTCCCCAACTCAAACAGAGACCCCCTGCCTGACCAGAGGCCATGCAGGCCACCAAAACTGCAGGTATGCCATCTGCCAGAGGACATTCACTCACTCTGTAGTCACCTGACCACTCCACTCTCAAACCCCTCCCATCTTCACCAAGGTGTCATTTCCCCGCCCACAACTCAGACAGAGACCCCCTACTTGATGAGATGTTATGCTGGCCACCAGAAATCTAGATAGGTCACCCACCACAGACCACCTCTACTCTCTCAGTGCCTGCCCAACCTACCCCCAACATTCTTTACCCTCGTCATTAACTTGTCCCAGCTCCTGACTCAGGCAGAGACCCCCTGCTTGACCAGAAGCCATGCTGTTTACCATAAGACCAAGTATGCCACATGCCAACAATACTCCCCTCATACACTCAGTGCACTCTCCATTCTCAATTCACCCACAACACCTCATCACTATGTCCAAACCTCCAACTCAGGTGAAACCCTGCTTGACCAGATGCCTCCCCAGCCACCAGAAATCCAGCCCTCAACATGAATGAAAGACACATACTCAACCACAGGCCACATCAACCTGGAGACCAGAGATAATACATAAACCAACCAACCAACCAAAAATCAAAAAAAAAAAAAAACCTAAAACCAAAAAAACAAACAAACAAAAAAAATCCACCCAATAAACACCCCTCCAACAAAGATTAAGTCAGAAACTGACACCTGCACCTATAACCACCACAAACCCAGATGCCTAGATGCCAGCCCAAGAGCACAATCCAAAACAGCCAAGGCCACATCACCACCAGAGCCCAGCTATCTTACTAAATCAAGTCCTGAATATTCCAACACAACTGAAGCACAAAAAAATAAAGACATTAAAACCAGGTTTGTGGAGGTGATGGAAGTCCTTAAAGAGGACATAAATAAATCCCTTAAAGAAATCAAGAAAAACACAAACAAAAACAGAGAAAATTAATAAATCTCTTAAAGAATGATAAGAATAAACAGTTAAAGGAAATGAATAAAATTTTTCAAACCTAAAAAAGAAATAGAAACAATAAAGAAAACACAAACTGGAGGAATTCTGGAAATAAAAAAAAAAGAATGTAAGTAAACAGGAACAAAAGATGCAAGCATCACCAGGAGAATCCAACACATGGATGAAAGAATTCCCATGCAAGGATTGTCCTGGGAAGGGGAAATAGAATAGATTTGGCCAGTGGACTAGGGGCAAGTGGTAACTGAGAAATGATCTTCTTCAAGACCCAGCTCTAATACTTTTGTGTATATACCCAAAATATGCTCCATCCTACAACAAGGACACTTGCCCAACTATGCTCATAGCTGCATTATTCACAATAGCCAGAAACTGGTAACTCATGTCCTTCAGTCAAAGAATGTATAAAGGAAATGTGGGGTGTTTACACAATGGAGTATTGATGGGAGCCATAAGTCTAAGTGATCCTTGACATACATGCCACCACATTTAGGCTTCTCTCCTCTTTTCCTAGATCTAGGCCTTGCTTAAGTCTCCATAGCACCAGAACCTCTTCTCATAAATATCAGAACCTCTTCTCAGAAATCAGGTGACCACGCTACAGTTAGGCAGTTAGGCAAGAATAGATAATCCTCATAGCAACATTCCCTGCTGGCAGAACAACCCATGGTTAAAGTCCCCTCTCTGCTTGCACCCCCCTTTGCCCCTCCCTATATATGCCATAAGAGGAAAGTAAGATTTTGGAGCTTGATCAGACATCCTGTCTTGCTCTCATTCTTTGTGTCCATTGTCCCTCTTCACTCGCTGGCCCTCCCTTCAGGTCCCTGTTGAAGACCCCACTGGCAGGGGCAGAGTATTACTCAGCTGTTGAAAATAATCACATCATGAAATCTACAGGTAAATGGATGCAACTACAAGAAATTATCCTGAGTGAGGTAACCCATTATAGAAAATATGGTATGAACTCACTGAGAAGTTAGCTGTTAATAAAGGTTAAGAATGCTACAACCCACAGACCCAGAGAGGATAAGTAACAAATTGGGCTCAAAGCTGGATGTATGGATCTCCCTTGGAAGGGGAAATTGATTTTCCAGATGGATTAGGAGGGATCAAGTGGTAGGGGAGGGGTGGAGGAAGACAGTACAGGGGAGAGAGTCTAATGAATTGGAGAACATTTGGGGGGCTACATGGAACCCTAGTGCAGTGGAAACTTCCACAATACTATGAGAGTAACCCTAGGGAAGACTCCTAGTAATGGAGGAAATAGAGTCTGAACTGGCCATATTCTTTAACCAGACACCTTCCAGTGTTGAGACTGGGACAACAACCCAGCCACAAAACCTTCAACCTACAATCTATCCTGACTGCAAGATATGCAGGGACAATGGAAGTGTCGAACTTTTGGGAGTGGGCAGACACTGATTGGTCTAAATTGAGGCCCAGGGTACAAAAGGGAGTCCACGCCCAACACTGCCAGGAAGACCAGGAAGCAGAGGCTGGAAAGCCCAGAGACCTGTAATAGAAAACAAAAAAAAAAAAAAAAAAAAAAAAAAAAAAAAAAAAAAAAAACATGTGTTCCAAATGATCCACATGATATTCTGCTATACTCATGGATCATTGCCTAGCCTAATTCTCATCTGAAAAGCTTCTTCTGGTGCTTATTGGAGCATACAGAGATCCACAGCCAAACATTAGATAGAGAGAGTCCAAATTGGAGATCCCATGAGGTCCCTCCCTCAGAGCACAAGGTCTGTTCATTTCTGAAAGGAACCAGAGGAATACTGAGTGGGAGGTGGGAAGTGTGGGAAGAAACTGGGAGGAGTGGCAGGAGGGGAACCACAGTTGGTTGGGATGTGTTGTATGTGAGAAAAATATAAATCAGAATTAAAAGGCTGAAAAAGAAAAAAAACAAACAAACACCTAGAGGCACATCATCACTGAATGATATCAAATGCCAATGAGAAAAACCAGTATACTACAATCTGCATCTCTTCACAGAAAAATCAGTTTCATGGCAAGAGCAAGGTAGAGCATTCCATCTATCATCTGCCCACTCTACACTGCTGAAACATTCAGTATTAGGATTTAGACTTTTCTGTTCTTTTCTGTGATATAAGGAAATAGTTTCATGTATTTGCATGGCCACATTCAAAATCCCTGGTTCTGGAAACCTGTCCATCCCTGAAATGTAACCTTCAGGGCACATCAGACTTTCCTTCATCACTAATATATAGGGACACAGATCCATCCTCTGTAGGAACTGTAGGGCAGCAATATATGTCATTGATCATCATTCACAATGGACTCTCTTTCACAACTTCAGGTCTCAAGTCTATGAAAAATAGTTGCTTCACAGTAGTAATGGAGAGAATATAAAATAGAACAAGGCTGTGCTATGTAGGTCACATGATTTAACTACAATTTTGATAACCAGAGAAGAAAAAAGAAAAAAAGTCACAGGAAATAAACACATCTGATGACATTGTCCAAGGCAGAATACTAAAGCCTTCATGACTTCATATCAAAATAATTTGCAAGGAAATATCCGGACACAACACTGACCTGCGGCTCATTTACAGTATACACAGCCATTCTCCTTGTTGATCTTCTCCAAGTTTCTGTCTCTGGAACAAAGACCGGAATTCTTGTTCACATTTCACATCAAGGTGTAAAAAGCACGAACCTACAAAAACTACAACCGTGTTATGTGTGTTATGGACAAAGTCATACACAGGAAATAATGCAAACACCCAAGTGATACCAGGTCTTGTCAATATTTCTACAGAGAGGAAGAGCATGTGAAATTATACTTAGAGTACTAAAAGAAAATAACTCTCAGGTGGTGTGAGCATCACAGCCTTCTTTCTGTTTCTAGGACCTGGCTATGGGAACAATATTTTTATTAAGGGCAGTTTTGTGACCATATGGCAACAGGACGGTACTGTCTGCCTGCTTCCTGCTCATTACCTTCTCTGCCGGGGTCAATGAGCAGAGGTCCAAAAGTTTGCTTTTCTAGCCAACTTTGGCATTCTTCTGGTCTGTGCTGGGCCCAGATATCTGGGTCCCAGGGAGGGAGCCTCTGCAGATGGACTTGTCAATGGGGGGGGTCAGAGTGGCAAGGGTGCACAGCTCTGACTGATCTCTGCTTAAGCCAAGCACAGAAGCTCCTAGGCTGAGAGAGAGCTGTCTCTCTGCCTATCACAAGGATGGAGGTGGAGGCAGCAGGCTTGACTGGTGTATGTGATCTGATGATGTTCTTTCTCCCTTCCTTCTTGTATGCCTGTTCTCTGTGACGGAAACTAGACGCCTTCGGAGGCTCTCTGATTAAATAAACTTTTCCCCCTCCCCAGCTCCCTGTGACCTCCCAATGCTTAACCCCTTGGACAGGCTAGGAGGCTGGCAGACTGGGTCTAGGGGTTGAACATGGCCCTAGTGTGGACCTGGATATAAGGGGGAGAAGGAACCATTCGGCCTCAGAAGGGCTGAAGTTAAAGGACAGGCCTAGAGCCAAGACAACCAGAGTGTTGCTCTGATTTAGAAAGGTCATTTTTTTTTCTTTTTTGCTCACTTTTTTTAAGACAAGATGTAGCCCACAGTGACCTCGCATTTCATATGTCCCTAAAGATGACCTTGAACTGCTCTTGTTATCTTCACCTATCACATGCTGGTATTGCAGGTATGCACCTCCGTGTCCTGGATCTGGAGATCAAATCCAGGACTCTGTGAGTGCTAAACAAGCACTCAGCTAACTGAGCTGCACTCCAGCCCCTTTCTAATTTCCAAGTACTGGCAATGGAGTTTCCGCTTCACTGTTTATTCCCTCCCCCTCCGCACCTCTCCCCCACAACGCTGTCCACAGTTCCTGGAACAAACTGCCAAACTGGCCAGCACCACCTCTAGCTCCCGGCCGTCCTCCCACATCCCTGTGCAGGAAAAGGCTGAGGCCCGGGATCTCCCTTACCTTGGCACCAGGCCCTGATGGGAAACTGCTGGAGGAATTGAAATATGGCATTGGCTTCTCTTTCAGCCTGAAACCACCAGAGATTCTGCCAATCCAGGCCCCTTCTCCAGCCCGGCAGGCCTCCTTCTGTACTTGCGTCCTGTGACGTCAGGACGTCAACGGGGTGGGCCTTGGCAGTGGCAGTTCTGAGATGCCATTCCCTTAAAACAGAAGGGTCCCAGGCAGATATCTGTGAGTTCGAGGCCAGCCTGGTCTAGAGAGCAAGATCCAGGACAAGCACCAAAATTACACAGAGAAACTCTGTCTTGAAAAACAAAAAACAAATTAATAATAATAATAATGATGATGATGATGATGATGATGATGATGATAAAACGGAAGGATCTAATCCTAGCTGACCTTAGCGTGAGCCCGCTGCAAGTCTGCCCCCGTCTGGATCCGCAGCCAGCAAGGCAGTGGTTAGACTGGTGATTGGCAGCCACATGTGGGAGCCATGAACCCTGAAGGCAGACATGTTGACCTTCGACTTTCATACACTGTTGCAGGGTCCCAAGTGTCTGCATAGTGGCGGATTGCTTTGTAGGTGACTCAGTACAGCCAGAGTCTGGCCCTACCACCTGTCCTGGAAGCCTTTCCTAAGGAGCTTGGTTTGGTGGAGCTGTCCATGGGTTGGCAGAGTTGCTTGAACCCACTGTGCTTTCCTTGTATAGATCTTTTCTCCGCTCTCCCAGTGGAAAAGGAGGAAAAACTGAGAGGGGTGGGCCAAGAAAGATTCATAGGCTCCTCCCCACCAGAGAGCACAGGTTGTTTTGCCCAGACAGCATAGCAGTGGGAGGGTGTAGAGTGGGGTGGTCTCCCTGTGTGGCTGCTCCCCATGCATACTCTGCAGTGACTCGGGTGGCTGGGGCCACCATTTACTTGTGTTCAGGCCTATGCAAGTGTGCAAAGGAGCAATCATGGAGGAGCTTTTACCTCAGACTCTTTGTCCTGCTTTAGTTGCTCCTTGAACACCTGCACTACTGTGCCCTTGGGTTTTCTTGTCCTGATGGAGGAAAAGTTACTAGTTAGACTTTTCATATTTTTTAAAGTCCTGCCCAATAATCTTTTTTTTTTTTAAGCTTTTGAAAGAAGCATTTATTTGTAGTATGTGCATTACAGGAAACACAACACAAGAAGCCAAGAGCAGCCCCCCAGTCACAAGCAGCTCAGCTTGACGTGTCCTTCTAGACGCTGCAAGTGTACACACATTTAGGGAACTGAGATTATCAATAATCTTAACTAGGCATTCAATTCTTTGTGTTGTAGTTACATGAAGTCCTTATTGAAACCGTTGTTTCAGCTATGATGCCCACTGAAACTCATGAACACATTCATCAAGATTAAATGAACTTGAGCCAGCCTGGCTCCTGAGACCCAATTGTTTTTCTTAATCCCTAACCAAACCACAGTCTATATAGCTCTTCAAGGTAAACTCATGAGTCTTAGCTGTGTGACTCTTCCTTGTTCTTATTTTCTATCCTCTGCAGCCCCTGTTTTGTCAGGGGCGGGGCAACACTAATCCTACCTTTACCTATATTAATTTCCCACTCAGCTGACCTCTGTCACAGTCCCTCACTATATTTATCAAAAACTCTTAGTCATCAAATCCCATTTACACTAAAACTATTATAGTATAAAATCACTGCTTCAGTTAAAGAGTACACCTTAAGAGGAAATCATCTTCATAATAATCCATAGGAAACATGCCAAGTAGAGCAGAATATTTCCAATCCCACCACATTAAAGGCAGTGGGGATCACCCTACACCCATTTACACCATGCCAGATACCAGAAAAAATGGCAGACCAGAGAAAAGCAGCAACCATGTAAAGG